>NC_134075.1:0-75533 GCF_965140245.1 Athene noctua
ACCCTAAAATCCATAAACCCTAAAATCCATAAACCCTAAAATCCAACCCTAAAATCCATAAACCCTAAAATCCATAAACCCTAAAATCCATAAACCCATAAAATCCATAAACCCTAAAATCCATAAACCCTAAAATCCATAAACCCTAAAATCCATAAACCCTAAAATCCATAAACCCTAAAATCCATAAACCCTAAAATCCATAAACCCTAAAATCCATAAACCCTAAAATCCATAAACCCTAAAATCCATAAACCCTAAAATCCATAAACCCTAAAATCCATAAACCCTAAAATCCATAAACCCTAAAATCCATAAACCCTAAAATCCATAAACCCTAAAATCCATAAACCCTAAAATCCATAAACCCTAAAATCCATAAACCCTAAAATCCATAAACCCTAAAATCCATAAACCCTAAAATCCATAAACCCTAAAATCCATAAACCCTAAAATCCATAAACCCTAAAATCCATAAACCCTAAAATCCATAAACCCTAAAATCCATAAACCCTAAAATCCATAAACCCTAAAATCCATAAACCCTAAAATCCATAAACCCTAAAATCACAACTGAATCCATCTGCCCTATCTCAAAGCCATATGTGCTCTCCCTCGTGACTGCAAGCCAAAACCCTTACCTCAGGCTGCAGTCATATTTGGTAGGTGGTTGAGTAGTACTGTCTTTCTGCTCTGTAGAGTCATAACACTGTTGTCTACAAATAAGTGTGGTGCGGCCTAGACCGTGATGGAATTAGCTGGCAGTATTTCCTTAAAACCATTACTTTTCTTTTTCCGTTCATTGCTCCCAGACATCAGCAGTGTTCTACTGCTGCTTACTACCACCTAACAAATACCCATAAACACAAAGTTAGTTTATCACACTGAGAAATACACATAGTCAGAAACATACTACCTCAGACAAGAACACCAAGAAAAGAACCCAGAAATACAGTCCATCGCTACCGATGCCACACCAACCTGCATCTCTATGTCCATGTCCACAACAAACATGGCAGAGTCCTAGTCCACAACTGACACGTACGCACAGTCCCGCTCCCCGACCTGCACTAGCTCATACTCCACATCCACAACCGACAGTGACATAGTCGGACAAATACCGAGTTCGACAGAGTAACACCTGTGGAAAGAGAGAGACAAACTTATACACCCATAAAAACCACACAACAGCCTACCCCACATAAGACAACTTTATTAACATTCTATGGAAACCACACAGGAACCTGTCCAACAAAATATACCTTCACTGCATCTACATTACAGAACGGCTTCTGCTTCTTAAATCAAGTTACAATCAATAATTAGACTTTCCTGTCATGTTGATTACACAGAACTGTTGAATTAACAACACTACAACTACACCTCCACTCAAGCCTCATTACAACATAGCTTTAACATACATTTTACACACCTTAACAAAGACCTAATACATTTTCACAAAACTACATTAACGAAACATAATAGGGTTCATAAGCCCTGATGAGTGCTTTGCCTACCACCATTATCTCTAAAAGCATTTATCATATTATCACATCTATCACTCAGCATAATGCCTTCATTGACCAGATTTCAAAACTACTTTAACATACATGAGGCCACGGAACACCGTTCCCTGGGACCTCCGAGCTGGACCTGCCTGCGAAAACCCCATCCCTTTGCGCGCTGCGCCCAAACTAAGGCGACGAACGTCGCCTCGCAGAGCGGCCGGGACCGGGGAAAAAAAACCCAGCCGGGGGACAGGAAAAAAAAAATCCCCCGGCTGGGGTTTTTTATTCTATATTTATTTCTGCCCTAACTGCTCGACCTGCAACAAAAAATAATGCCAGCACATTAAACAGTCACGCTCAGGCAGACACAGTCTAAGCACACCGCACGCTCAACTACCCCGCTGACCTCCCCCTCCTCTCGGCAAACCCGTCCCCACTACACGACAAACACGACCGGCCTTTGACCCGTGGCTCCTCGGGAACGCCGTTCCCGGGGACCTCCGACTGGCCCTGCCTGCGAAAAACCCCGTCCCTGAGCCGCCCTGGCCCCAAACTGAGGTGATGATCGTCGCCTCGCAGAGCGGGCGGGACCGGGGAAAAAAAACCCAGCCGGGGGACAGGAAAAAAAATCCCCCGGCTGGGGTTTTTTATTCTATATTTCTTTTTGCTCTAACTACTCAACAAACTCTACTAGGCCTGCAACAAAAAAATAATGCCTTCACATTAAACAGTCACGCTCAGGCAGACACAGTCCTAAGCCACCGCACGCTCAACTACCCCCCTATCCGCCCCCTCCTCTCGGCAGACGGGTCCCACTACACGACAAACACGACTGGCCTTTGACCCCTGGCTCCTCGGGAACGCCGTTCCCGGGGACCTCCGAACTGGCCCTGCCTGCGAAAACCCCGTCCCTGAGCCGCCCTGCGCCCAAACTGAGGTGATGATCGTCGCCTCGCAGAGCGGCCGGGACCGGGGAAAAAAAACCCCAGCCGGGGGACAGGAAAAAAAAAAATCCCCCGGCTGGGGTTTTTTTATTCTATATTTCTTTTTGCCCTAAGTACTCAACAAACTCTACTCAACCTGCAACAAAAAATAATGCCAGCACATTAAACAGTCACACTCAGGCAGACACAGTCTAAGCACACCGCACACTCAACTACCCCGCTGACCTCCCCCTCCTCTCGGCAAACCCGTCCCGCTACATGACTAACACGACCGGCCTTTGACGCCTGGCTCCTCGGGAACGCCGTTCCCGGGGACCTCCGACCTGGCCCTGCCTGCGAAAACCCCGTCCCTGAGCCGCCCTGCGCCCAAACTGAGGCGACGATCGTCGCCTCGCAGAGCGGCCGGGACCGGGGAAAAAAAACCCAGCCGGGGGACAGGAAAAAAAAAAATCCCCCGGCTGGGGTTTTTTATTCTATATTTATTTCTACCCTAACTGCTCAACCTGCAACAAAAAATAATGCCAGCACAATAAACAGTTATGCTCAGGCAGACACAGTCTAAGCACACCGCACGCTCAACTACCCCCCTATCCGCCCCCTCCTCTCGGCAGACGCGTCCCACTACACGACAAATACGACCGGCCTTTGACCCCTGGCTCCTCGGGAACGCCGTTCCCGGGGACCTCCGAACTGGCCCTGCCTGCGAAAACCCCGTCCCTGCGACGCCCTGCGCCCAAACTGAGGCGACGATCGTCGCCTCGCAGAGCGGCCGGGACCGGGGAAAAAAAACCCAGCCGGGGGACAGGAAAAAAAAAAATCCCCCGGCTGGGGTTTTTTATTCTATATTTCTTTTTGCTCTAACTACTCAACAAACTCTACTCAACCTGCAACAAAAAATAATGCCAGCACATTAAACAGTCACACTCAGGCAGACACAGTCTAAGCACACCGCACGCTCAACTACCCCGCTGACCTCCCCCTCCTCTCGGCAAACCCGTCCCGCTACATGACTAACACGACCGGCCTTTGACGCCTGGCTCCTCGGGAACGCCGTTCCCGGGGACCTCCGACCTGGCCCTGCCTGCGAAAACCCCATCCCTGAGCCGCCCTGCGCCCAAACTGAGGCGACGATCGTCGCCTCGCAGAGCGGCCGGGACCGGGGAAAAAAAACCCAGCCGGGGGACAGGAAAAAAAAAATCCCCCGGCTGGGGTTTTTTATTCTATATTTATTTCTACCCTAACTGCTCAACCTGCAACAAAAAATAATGCCAGCACAATAAACAGTTATGCTCAGGCAGACAGTCTAAGCACACCGCACGCTCAACTACCCCGCTGACCGCCCCCTCCTCTCGGCAAACCCGTCCCGCTACACGACTAACACGACCGGCCTTTGACCCCTGGCTCCTCGGGAACGCTGTTCCCGGGGACCTCCGAGCTGGCCCTGCCTGCGAAAACCCCGTCCCTGTGACGCCCTGCGCCCAAAATAAGGCGACGAACGTCGCCTCGCAGAGCGGCCGGGACCGGGGAAAAAAAACCCAGCCGGGGGACAGGAAAAAAAAAAATCCCCCGGCTGGGGTTTTTTATTCTGTATTTCTTTCTGCCCTAACTAGTCAAACTCTATTCCACCTGCAATAAAAACAATTCTGGCACATTAAACAGTCATACACCTGCATAGACATTCTAAATACACCGCTCATTCCACTACCCCGCTGACTGCCCTCTACTCTCAGCAAATCCACCCACCCGCCCAACCCCCACGACACTGCCTATGCCTATTGCTGCATCTCTCCTCAAAAAGTGCTTCCCAAAGACTTCAACGTTCGTTGCCCCTGCTGACACCGTGGCCTGAAACTAACCTCCGCCCAAATGCTGGCTGTGAACAGAATGTTACAGACATGCCAGGACTAACTGACAATAAACAGTCAGGGAGAGAAAAGAAGTCTCCCTGCTCAACATTTTCTTTGCTATTATTAAAACTACACATTATCTCACTCTACATTCATTATACCCTGAAATGAATAACATCCTCACATACAAGGTTACCTTCCAAAACTAACACTCATTCAACATTCACTGTGTGCAACCATCACCTGCCCGAGTGGCTGATCGCCACAATTCTGCCACTGTGCCCGGAACTGCATCGCTGCTGCTCCCCCTGACCCACACTGAATGTCCTCATCGTTAGAAGAAGAGTTATACGTTACAGAGTGGCACTACTGCTGGTCCTTCTTCATTTTGTACCCTCCGGCGAACATTGTCAGAGATTTCCCTTCTGGAATCCTGGTGATCCTATGACACCTGCAAAAGACAAAAGAAGGAACTCTAGAGGCTGCCTGGTGACAACAACTGGCTATCCCCAAAACTGGCCTAGGCGACCTCCAGCCACATGGCCCGTTCTCACTGCCACATTATCATCCCCTTCTGTGACCGTTCCACAATGGCTACAAACACACAAAATGACACCGCCTCACACACATATACATGCGCCGCAAACGGGACCTAAAGACACGAGAGTACCGCACGGGGTAGAGCTAATGCTGAAGCTAAAGACAGGACCTGACAGCACACTTGGAGAGCACCGAGGTAACGGGACACAAATGCACAGAGAGGCGCGCTGCAAGACCGACCCCGACCCCCGCAGAGAGGCGCGCTGCAAGACCGACCCCGACCCCCGCAGAGAGGCGCGCTGCAAGACCGACCCCGACCCCCGCAGAGAGGCGCGCTGCAAGACCGACCCCGACCCCCGCAGAGAGGCGCGCTGCAAGACCGACCCCGACCCCCGCAGAGAGGCGCGCTGCAAGACCGACCCCGACCCCCGCAGAGAGGCGCGCTGCAAGACCGACCCCGACCCCCGCAGAGAGGCGCGCTGCAAGACCGACCCCGACCCCCGCAGAGAGGCGCGCTGCAAGACCGACCCCGACCCCCGCAGAGAGGCGCGCTGCAAGACCGACCCCGACCCCCGCAGAGAGGCGCGCTGCAAGACCGACCCCGACCCCCGCAGAGAGGCGCGCTGCAAGACCGACCCCGACCCCCGCAGAGAGGCGCGCTGCAAGACCGACCCCGACCCCCGCAGAGAGGCGCGCTGCAAGACCGACCCCGACCCCCGCAGAGAGGCGCGCTGCAAGACCGACCCCGACCCCCGCAGAGAGGCGCGCTGCAAGACCGACCCCGACCCCCGCAGAGAGGCGCGCTGCAAGACCGACCCCGACCCCCGCAGAGAGGCGCGCTGCAAGACCGACCCCGACCCCCGCAGAGAGGCGCGCTGCAAGACCGACCCCGACCCCCGCAGAGAGGCGCGCTGCAAGACCGACACCACCCCCCCCCCCCCCCCGCAGAGAGGCGCGCTGCAAGACCGACACCCCCCCCCCCCCCCGCAGAGAGGCGCGCTGCAAGACCGACACCCCCCCCCCCCCCGCAGAGAGGCGCGCTGCAAGACCGACACCCCCCCCCCCCCCGCAGAGAGGCGCGCTGCAAGACCGACACCCACACCCCCCCCCCGCAGATTTTACAAAACCTGAAGAGCCCCCCCACTGACACTGAAGTCTTGTGCCACCACCCCACCCGCTGCTTTGGCCCTGTGACTTATCTTTCAGAGAGCACGGTCCAGATTTCTTCCTTATCGGGAGCACGTCATCCAACTGGCGTTTCCTTGCGTTCGCTGGGTGCCTCTTCGTCACCTGTGACACAGAACGCGGCCGGTCGTGGGCGTGTTGACCCTTATCGGCATCTACCGTCCTGACGCCCTCCTCGGAAGAGCCGTACCGCTCCCGATACCTTTATTTTGCATGCACCCCGACACCCCCCCGTCTCACGAGGCACACAAATCCAAGAAACTGAAGAAATGCATCACCTCTACTACTTGTAAGCTGTTACATGCTCGGTGGCTCCCGGCCCGCTGCTCCGCTCTTCCGCCTACTCGCCTCTATTCCTCTGCTTTCTGAGCGGAGACCTTACGATGCCTGCAAAAGCAAAGAGAAATGGTCATTTGAACTGCTGCGTGATCTTCTGCAATGTAGGTCTGAGCAAACCGCTTATTGCCTCTCTCACCTTTTCTCAAAGTGCTTGGGACTCTGCTGCGAGAACCCTCCGGGAAAGAAAGGGAGGTAAACCCACGGGATGGAGAAGCCTCCCCAATCCTCGGCTCGCTCGCGGCGTTTTCTCTCCCCTGCTCGTTTACGTCGGCTGCTCGGAGAACGATTCTTCCTTCCGCTGTGCCGATGCCTCGTCGCCGCCTGTACGACAAACGGGATGTGATTTGAGCTACGACGATATTATGACACCCCCGAAAAACTAATGCTTTGGCACGCTGGTCATCTCTCACCTTGTCAAAGTCTAAGGGTGCGGGTACACCACGTGACACAGCGATTGACACCTATAAAATAAAACCGCCAGAGCTTGAGGGCCTCGGAGGCGCTGGTCATGCAGATCCCCTGACATCTTCCATTGCTCTTCAGTGAGCTGCTTCTCCCTTTGCTTTTAAACAACCCAAACCACACGAGCGAGTCACCCCATTGTTAACAAAGACTTTCGTGAGAGCAAAGGTTTGTCTTCGGTTTTCATCTCCCATCCAACTACTGCTAAAACACCCAAAACCCTAAATATTGACCCCACGTACAAACTAAGCTCGTTCAACCCACAGGACTAGGGTGCGAATCGCCGCTTGCGGGGCGTCTGCCCTGCGGCGCCTGTCAAATACTATGAGACTAACTCTGTGGCAGCTGTCTACAGCTACTTTCCCAGAGATGGACTGTATGGTCTTTGCCAAAAGCATGGGGGCAGATCTACATATTAATTCACAACTACAAGCCTACGCTCCCCTCGTCGTTGCTATGGCCACGTGACTGGGCAGGACAGGTCCAGCTCTGACACAGACCTACACCGCACAGACACCGCAAGTGACGTGAGATGCGAGAAGACCGCGAGCGAGAAGAACGATGACCGTAGGGAAGATGCTGCCGGCAGAGAATCCCTACGGTGACACGATGGCATGGATGCGTTGGAGCGGGCCCAAAACGAGAGGTGACCGCTGCAGCCCGTGAGACAGTTACCGGTGACACCGGAACGATGGATGGGTGAGAAGTTGGGCTTTAGGACTTAAGACCTGGGGAGGAAACCCCAGAAGATTTCTATGTGCCAAAATGACTCTCAAAAGCACAGCTCCGGGTGCCATCTAGCTCATCCCTGCAAGAGATGACCGATCGAGAACATCCTCGATGCAAGACACGATGGATGGATCCACGCTTCGAGCTATAATTGCGAGACAAGAAGGGCTCTGCCGGCGCTATGCTGATGAAGCCTAGTACTCGATGCTCTCAGGAGGGCTACGGAGATGCCTGCTGATCTCAAAGAGCTACGAAGACATCAAGACCTGAGGGTGGTGTGCTATAAGATATAGAGTGCAGTAGACAAACTACACAACGACACAGGCTGGAACTGCCCTGCCCAGAACGTGGTAGTCCGGTGCTGAAAAGTAACTCGCCGCCCCTTATGGGCGCTACGGGTGCTGTTCCTGGACGGCCCTCTCCCCCATACTGACTTGATGAGCCCTCCCTACGATTCCCAACCCTGTCCCTTCCTACCCTCGACCCTCAACTTAGCTTTCAGAAGTCCGGAGCCATCTTCCGCAGCAACCGCGTGGGCTGGCTAGGATGTTCCAGACTCGCCGGTTCCTCTGCATCGTCTCCGAGACGCCCTCGAACCGTGGGACCGGTCGGCGTCGCGCCTGCCGATGCCGACCGCTTCCGCGACGCCGCCCTCGAAAGCGCCTCTCTCCTACTCGCTCCGGAGACGACGGTGCCGCCGTCGTCGCTTGCGGTACCTAAGAAACCGAGATGTACGAAAATCGCTGTTGTGCTTCTGAATTCACCCGCCCCTACTCCTCCTCGCTACTGACCCGGCTCGCCTCAAATGCTCATCCGATTCAAAAGGCTGCCTGGACGGCGCTTGCAAAACCTAAGAGAAACGCTTCGCTTAGATGCCGTGGGATACTCGACACGTCGACGGGGACCTGGCCGACGCTGCCTCGCCTCGGGCTGCTCCTCCCGTGTGTGACTTCACCCTTCCGACGCTATGTCGGTCACCTGCAAAAACCAAAGTAACGCTGGGTGAGATGCTACCCAAAACTACACCCTGCCGGCGGCTACAACCCTCTCCCGCTCCTTTACCTGGTGCGATTGCCCGCCCTACCTCTGCTGTTCGGGAATTCTCCTGCGGAGGCTCGGTTACGACCTGAAACGCAAACGACGAGGGACACGTCTACCTTCACCGACGTTACGACTCCTGAAAGATAACTGCTACTCGAGCACGCCGGTAGTATCTCACCTCGCTTGACTTACCTGCGGTGCCGCTATCTTGCTTCACGCCTTCGTAATAAAACGCTCTTATAGGCTACTCGTATAACCGTCCATCGTGTCCTCCCTCTGATGCGGCACATCGAAATACCTTCTTACGGTGCTCCGCTCGCCGCCTCCGTCGCCCTTTGGTGCGTGGATCGCCCCTCTGCGTCGGCAAAAAAAGGCATTGAACGAGTCACCTGTACGTTAACTGATGGCTTAACGATTCCAGAAGCCTCCTTTAAGTACACCATCAAGATCCTGACTGCGACCTGCCGTTAAACACAGCCCCGGCGTCTCCAAAAAATGCTACGGAGAAAACTCGTGCGCCTCCTGCATATATACCTGCTTGCCCTGAAATGGACTGTATGTCCTCTCCCTACAGAGTCTCTACTTATGACCCCATTAGCCTTTGATCGCTATTGCTATTCTTTTGTGGACTATTGCTCTGTGTCTCCAGGCAGAGCAGCTCCAACCCAGACACAAACACGCACAGACCGACGCTGCACACAAACGCCAAGACTGAAACATTAAAACAAGCTCTCTAAGAATGACTCCTTGACCGGAGATGCTACCGGATGAGAAGACCGAGAGGGCCGAGAAGAATAATCCGTGGCAGGTAGAGAAGAATTGAATGCTGCGGCTGGAAACAAAAACGGAGATGAGTCACATAGACGCCTTACTTCAAGATCAAAGAGTGTAAGGATGCAGGGAAAAACTCTCATAAAAGGTCTTGGCAAAGGTGGACCGCGCAAGATCGGAGACGTTAATGCAGCCTGGAAAGGTGCTGCTAAAGCAGAGAGACCTGAAACTTCTGAGACCTATCCACGCTTCAGTCTTTGTCGTGAGATAAAAGAAGCGCCCGACCGGCGCCGTGCCGATGACTAGAGACTTTTGACGCCCTAGCGATGGTCGCCGAAGCGCACGCTGTGCTGCTTTGGCGCAAAGAGCGATGAGGATGTTGTGACCTAAGAAAGCTCGAGGACGCAGAAAACACAAACGACGTAACGATGCAGCCGTGGGCTGGAACTGCCCTGCCTGGCACGTGGCGGTCTCGTGCAGAAAAGTAACGTGCTCCCTTTCCCTAACGAAAGGGCGCTGTGCCTGGACGGTCCTCTCCCCTACGCTAGCTTGAAAACCCCTCCCTGAGATTCCCTACCTCGGGCTCGCCCCAGAGCCCTCTCCAAAACGCCGGTCCCTCGACTTATCTGGGGCCTGAGGGTCTGAAGCCATCTTTGACGGCCGCTGCATCAGCTAACTGGGATATTCCTACAGATGCCGGGTTCCTCTTCATCATCTGCACAAAAACGGCACCGGCGGTCAGCACCGTGTCGGCTGACGTGGCCCTGTTCTGCGACGGTCTCCTCCTCGAAAGCGTTGTGCTTTCCGCTCACCTGCTCCCTGCTGGCGTCGCTCGTGGCACCTATGATAGAGAGGCGGAAGGTTATACTTGTGCTTGTGTGAAAGCACCGGCCCCGTGCTCCTCTTCTCTACTACCCTGGTTCACCTTGGATGTTCATCCTATTCCAAAGGCTGCCTACGTGGCACCGACAAAACGACATGGTGCTCTGTGTGTAATTAGGTAACGGGATCGGCTGTCCTGTATCCTGAAAGATGCTGTGCCTCACGTGCCTGCTACTTTCTGGGAAAATGCTGAAGCTCTGCATATGGATGCGTAACAGATGTTTGCTCTAACCGTTGCTCTGTCATCTCACCGTTGGTCCTATTTACCCAGATGATACCGACAATTTACAATGTAGATCGTGATGCTAGGTAAAAAACAAGGTCCCATCTTCGTTAAAGTCAGAAAAAAGCCAGGAAAAAATAATGCATCTCAAATGAAGAGAAAAAAAGTAAGTGCATGCAATTGAACCCTTTTACCTGCTCCATCCAGCTGATACAGATTTACTCACCTGAAAAAGCCTGCTACCTATCAGTGTACTTCTTATTATATACTCTGCCAAACCTTGACTGATGCTGAAACTCTTACCTCAGGTACTGCAGCTGCTGTGATTAATGAGATGCATCTGCACAAAGAGCTTCAACAGCTCAAAAGCTGCTACTGACTCAAGGAGCACTAACCTCAGAGAGGCCTGAGAGCAGAATGATCTCCCTGATGAGAAGCTGTGGCTTATATACCCCAGGCCCCACCCACCACCCAGACCACAATCACCTGGGAGAGGGGAGGGGCTCACCACCACAAGGCATAAAAGCACCCAGGGGAGCAGCAGCAACTTCTCTGCCTTAACTTTACAGCCTGCAAAATGCTGAATGAAGAAAGCGACCCTTGCTGGAAACAATATCTGCTTTTTGCTGCATCTGTTGCACCGGTGATGTAACTGGTAAGGAATGAAACCTATTTTTTTCTGGGGTACAGTTAGAAAAAGACAGAAGCGACATGGGGAAATAGTTGGCTAAATGCAATGATAATATTGATATTCAAACCGATGTTCTTTAATTTCCTGTGCAAAACCCAAAATTCTACAGGGTTATTTTTATTTTCTAGCAAGACCGCACATGCTATGTAACTTCTAACAGAACCTTGTTCTGGATAAGATTAAAAAACAAAACAGAATTAGATGTTATCGAAATTCCTTCTCAAAAATATCACTGGTTCCAATATAACTAATCTATTGCCCATGTCAACAATTTAGAGTGACCTTGATGGTCTCTCTGCCTAACTCTCTAGAGAGTCCCAAAGGACAGGAAAAAACCCCCCATGACATATATCAGAAAGTGTATGAGGCAGACTAAGTAACACCTAACTTGCTATACAAAAAAAAAAAAAAGCAAAGTGTTGGAGAATGGCTTGCAGAGCAAGGTCATGGGTCTGTGCAGGAGCTGATTACAGCCATCTGAGGTAAACAATGGAAAAAACCCAGGGTACAATTATGCTAACGAGGAAGGCGATTCAGGGCTCAGTTATGCTAACGAAGGACTGTTAGGTTAACAAAAACAGAAACTGAGGTACAGAGTGGCCTTGATTATAATGGAAAACAACCTTGGAAAGAAAGCGAGCCAGAAGAAGGAAGATGCTGTGACATACCTGAAATGCCACAAGGGGCTGAGATATTATAATGTAGCCTTTTAGATGTATCCGATAGATTTGTGAGTAGTATGTATGGTTTCTTTCAATAAAGTTGAAGCTTGGTCTATCATTCCTATTGAATCGACAGCTTGCTTCCTCCATCCACCGGAGCAAAGCTTGACAGAAAACACCGTAGGAGATGCCTAGATAATAGATAGAGGTGATCCTCTTCTCTGAAAAACTCAAGAAAATATCAAAGTTGACAACACCCATCTTTTGTATACCAGATACCAAATAAAGACGTACGATAAGATGTACGACAACTAGATGGCTCAGAGGCACAAAGATGGCTTTGGAAAAGATTCTGGCAAAATGAGAGGCAGCATCGCAGGGATTAGAAAGACCAAAGAAGCATCAGGGATACAATGAATTTGAAAGGGAATTGAACAAAGTACAGATGTCTTCAGGGGACCGGGATCAGAATGGACGTGCATCAAATGATTCAGCATGCCTACATCAATGCCTCCTTCTTGCAGCCATCCTGCCTGACTCCTGCCCTCCCTCTTGCAGTGAAGTATTCCTGCCTGCCTCCCTCCCTCTTGCAGCCATGCCTGCCTCCCTCCCTCTTGCAGCCATGCCTGCCTCCCTCCCTCTCACAGCCTTCCTGCCTGCCGCCCTCTTGCAGCCTACCTGTCAGCCTGCCTCCCTCTTGCACCCTGCAGGCCTTCCATTTGCACACTGCCTGCCTGCCTTCCTCCCTCTAGCAGCCATGCTTGCCTCACTACCTCCCTCTTGCAGCCATGCTTGCCTCACTACCTCCCTCTTGCAGCCATGCTTGCCTCACTACCTCCCTCTTGCAGCCATGCTTGCCTCACTACCTCCCTCTTGCAGCCATGCTTGCCTCACTACCTCCCTCTTGCAGCCATGCTTGCCTCACTACCTCCCTCTTGCAGCCTGCCTGCCTGCCTCCCTCCCTCTTGCAGCCATGCCTGCAACACTTTCTCCCTCTTGCAGCCATGCCTGCAACACTTTCTCCCTCTTGCAGCCATGCCTGCAACACTTTCTCCCTCTTGCAGCCATGCCTGCAACACTTTCTCCCTGTTGCAGCCATGCCTGCATCCCTCCCTCTTGCAGCCTGCCTGCCTCACTCCCTCCCTCTTGCAGCCTGCCTGCCTCACTCCCTCCCTCTTGCATCCTGCCTGCCTCCCTCCCTCCCTCTTGCAGCCATGCCTGCCTGCCTCCCTCCCTCCCTCTTGCAGCCATGCCTGCCTGCCTCCCTCCCTCCCTCTTGCAGCCATGCCTGCCTGCCTCCCTCCCTCCCTCTTGCAGCCATGCCTGCCTGCCTCCCTCCCTCCCTCTTGCAGCCATGCCTGCCTGCCTCCCTCCCTCCCTCTTGCAGCCATGCCTGCCTGCCTCCCTCCCTCCCTCTTGCAGCCATGCCTGCCTGCCTCCCTCCCTCCCTCTTGCAGCCATGCCTGCCTGCCGGGCTCCCTCCCTCTTGCAGCCATGCCTGCCTGCCTGCCTCCCTCCCTCTTGCAGCCATGCCTGCCTGCCTCCCTCCCTCCCTCTTGCAGCCTCCACTTTTTTCTGGCCTCTACCTCCCTCTGGCCTCCCACCTCTTTTTGGCCTCCTTTTTTTTCTGGCCTCTACTGTCCTCCAGCCTCCCACCTCTTTTCGGCCTCACACCGCTTTTAGGATACCACAGTTTTCTGGCCTTTATTTCACTTCCAGTCTCACTTTTAAGTTCTTTGCAGCTTTTCTGCACTCTTTTAGTGGTGCCTTGATGTTCTCTTCGAAGAATTGAATCGATCGAAGAATTTGAATCTACTAATGGCCTAATCTCTCTCTCTGTTCTTCACTCTTCCTGTTGTTTCTCAGGCTCCACCTCTCTGTACTTCTGTCTGTTGCTCTTGTTGGTTCCAGGCCAGCATCCTACTCCCTGTCTCTCTTTCTTCCAAGGTTGTGTCCTGCTCTCTGGCTCCCTGTTGCTCAAGTGTCTTCTAGATGACTTCCTGAATGCCACCCTCTTGCAGCCATGCCTGCCTCACTCCCTCTTCCCACACCTCATTTCCCTCTGTCTTTGTAGTCTCCACTCATCGTTATCTCTCTTCCTGTCTTGCTCCCTGACACTCTTTTTCTTCCAACGTGCGCCTGCAGGTCTCCCCCTTCCTTTTCTAGTGATTTCACCATCTCTAATTCCATTACGGCCTCTCATCCCTTTTTGGCTTCCCAGCCTTTTTCAAAACTAATGCCCATCAGACCGTGCACCATCATCCAGCATCCCCTTTTTCCTGGCAGATAGTTGCCCTGTGGTGTCTATGCCTCCACTTTCCTGCAGCCTGCCAGTCATTTTGCTCCTTCCACTCCATTTTGGCCTCCACTTTTTCCAGCCTTTCACTTACCGCAAGTCTGCCTCCCTCTTGCAGCCTGTCTGCCTGCCTCCCTCCCTCTTGCAGCCATGCCTGCGACACTTTCTCCCTCTTGCAGCCATGCCTGCGACACTTTCTCCCTCTTGCAGCCATGCCTGCAACACTTTCTCCCTCTTGCAGCCATGCCTCACACCCTCCCTCTTGCAGCCATGTTTGCCTCACACCCTCCCTCTTGCAGCCATGTTTGCCTCACACCCTCCCTCTTGCAGCCACGCCTGCCTCACTCCCTCACTCTCTCTAGCAGCCTGCCTGCCTTGCTCCCTCCCTCTTGCAACCAAGCATGCCTGCCTCCCTCTCTCCCTCTTGCATCCAAGCCTCCCTGCCTCCCTCCCTCTCTCTCGGTGAATGCCTGCCTGCCGGGCTCCCTCCGTCTTGCAGCCATGCCTGCCGGGCTCCCTCCGTCTTGCAGCCATGCCTGCCGGGCTCCCTCCGTCTTGCAGCCATGCCTGCCGGGCTCCCTCCGTCTTGCAGCCATGCCTGCCGGGCTCCCTCCGTCTTGCAGCCATGCCTGCCGGGCTCCCTCCGTCTTGCAGCCATGCCTGCCGGGCTCCCTCCGTCTTGCAGCCATGCCTGCCGGGCTCCCTCCGTCTTGCAGCCATGCCTGCCGGGCTCCCTCCGTCTTGCAGCCATGCCTGCCGGGCTCCCTCCGTCTTGCAGCCATGCCTGCCGGGCTCCCTCCGTCTTGCAGCCATGCCTGCCGGGCTCCCTCCGTCTTGCAGCCATGCCTGCCGGGCTCCCTCCGTCTTGCAGCCATGCCTGCCGGGCTCCCTCCGTCTTGCAGCCATGCCTGCCGGGCTCCCTCCGTCTTGCAGCCATGCCTGCCGGGCTCCCTCCCTCTTGCAGCCATGCCTGCCGGGCTCCCTCCCTCTTGCAGCCATGCCTGCCGGGCTCCCTCCCTCTTGCAGCCATGCCTGCCGGGCTCCCTCCGTCTTGCAGCCATGCCTGCCGGGCTCCCTCCGTCTTGCAGCCATGCCTGCCGGGCTCCCTCCGTCTTGCAGCCATGCCTGCCGGGCTCCCTCCGTCTTGCAGCCATGCCTGCCGGGCTCCCTCCCTCTTGCAGCCATGCCTGCCGGGCTCCCTCCCTCTTGCAGCCATGCCTGCCGGGCTCCCTCCCTCTTGCAGCCATGCCTGCCGGGCTCCCTCCGTCTTGCAGCCATGCCTGCCGGGCTCCCTCCGTCTTGCAGCCATGCCTGCCGGGCTCCCTCCGTCTTGCAGCCATGCCTGCCGGGCTCCCTCCGTCTTGCAGCCATGCCTGCCGGGCTCCCTCCGTCTTGCAGCCATGCCTGCCGGGCTCCCTCCGTCTTGCAGCCATGCCTGCCGGGCTCCCTCCCTCTTGCAGCCATGCCTGCCGGGCTCCCTCCCTCTTGCAGCCATGCCTGCCGGGCTCCCTCCCTCTTGCAGCCATGCCTGCCGGGCTCCCTCCCTCTTGCAGCCATGCCTGCCGGGCTCCCTCCCTCTTGCAGCCATGCCTGCCGGGCTCCCTCCCTCTTGCAGCCATGCCTGCCGGGCTCCCTCCCTCTTGCAGCCATGCCTGCCGGGCTCCCTCCCTCTTGCAGCCATGCCTGCCGGGCTCCCTCCCTCTTGCAGCCATGCCTGCCGGGCTCCCTCCCTGTTGCAGCCTGCCTGCCTCACTCCCTACCTCATGCAGCCTACCTACCTCAATCCCTCCCTCTTGCATCCTGCCTAACTCATGCCTTCTCTCTTGCAGCCAAGTCTGCCTGCCTGCCTCCCTCTTGCAGCCTGTTTTCCTGCCTGACTCCCTCACTATTGCAGCCTTCCTGTCTTCCTCTCTCTTGCTGCCATGCCTGCGTCACTCTCTCTTGCTGCCTGCCTCGCTCCCTCCCTCTTGCAGCCACGCCTGCCTGCTCCCTCCCTCTTGCAGCCACGCCTGCCTGCTCCCTCCCTCTTGCAGCCACGCCTGCCTGCTCCCTCCCTCTTGCAGCCACGCCTGCCTGCTCCCTCCCTCTTGCAGCCACGCCTGCCTGCTCCCTCCCTCTTGCAGCCACGCCTGCCTGCTCCCTCCCTCTTGCAGCCACGCCTGCCTCACTCCCTACCTCTTGCATCCTGTTGACTCACTCCCTGCAGCTTGCGGCCTGCCTGCCTGCCTCCCTCTTGCAGCCATGCCTGCCTGCCTGCCTCCCTCTTGCAGCCACGCCCGCCTACCTCCCTCCCACCCTCTTGCAGCCATGCCTGCTTGCCTGAATCCCTCCCTCTTGCAGCCTGCATGCCTGCCTCTCTCATGTAGCCATGTTTGCCTCACACCCTCCCTCTTGCAGCCACGCCTGCCTCCCTCACTCTCTCTAGCAGCCTGCCTGCCTTGCTCCCTCCCTCTTGCAACCAAGCATGCCTGCCTCCCTCTCTCCCTCTTGCATCTAAGCCTCCCTGTCTCCCTCCCTCTTGCAGCCATGCCTCCCTCCCTCTCTCTCGGTGAGTGAATGCCTGCCTGCCGGGCTCCCTCCCTCCCTCTTGCAGCCACGCCTGCCTGCCGGGCTCCCTCCCTCCCTCTTGCAGCCACGCCTGCCTGCCGGGCTCCCTCCCTCCCTCTTGCAGCCACGCCTGCCTGCCGGGCTCCCTCCCTCCCTCTTGCAGCCACGCCTGCCTGCCGGGCTCCCTCCCTCCCTCTTGCAGCCACGCCTGCCTGCCGGGCTCCCTCCCTCCCTCTTGCAGCCACGCCTGCCTGCCGGGCTCCCTCCCTCCCTCTTGCAGCCACGCCTGCCTGCCGGGCTCCCTCCCTCCCTCTTGCAGCCACGCCTGCCTGCCGGGCTCCCTCCCTCCCTCTTGCAGCCACGCCTGCCTGCCGGGCTCCCTCCCTCCCTCTTGCAGCCACGCCTGCCTGCCGGGCTCCCTCCCTCCCTCTTGCAGCCACGCCTGCCTGCCGGGCTCCCTCCCTCCCTCTTGCAGCCACGCCTGCCTGCCGGGCTCCCTCCCTCCCTCTTGCAGCCACGCCTGCCTGCCGGGCTCCCTCCCTCCCTCTTGCAGCCACGCCTGCCTGCCGGGCTCCCTCCCTCCCTCTTGCAGCCACGCCTGCCTGCCGGGCTCCCTCCCTCCCTCTTGCAGCCACGCCTGCCTGCCGGGCTCCCTCCCTCCCTCTTGCAGCCACGCCTGCCTGCCGGGCTCCCTCCCTCCCTCTTGCAGCCACGCCTGCCTGCCGGGCTCCCTCCCTCCCTCTTGCAGCCACGCCTGCCTGCCGGGCTCCCTCCCTCCCTCTTGCAGCCACGCCTGCCTGCCGGGCTCCCTCCCTCCCTCTTGCAGCCACGCCTGCCTGCCGGGCTCCCTCCCTCCCTCTTGCAGCCACGCCTGCCTGCCGGGCTCCCTCCCTCCCTCTTGCAGCCACGCCTGCCTGCCGGGCTCCCTCCCTCCCTCTTGCAGCCACGCCTGCCTGCCGGGCTCCCTCCCTCCCTCTTGCAGCCACGCCTGCCTGCCGGGCTCCCTCCCTCCCTCTGGCCTCCCACACCGTGTCAGCCTCCCACCTCTTTTCGGCCTCCTTTTTTTTCTGGCCTCTACTGTCCTCCAGCCTCCCACCTCTTTTTGGCCTCCCACCCCTTCTAGGATACCACAGTTTTCTGGCCCTTATTTCACTTCCAGTCTCACTTTTAGGTCTCATGCAGCTTTTCTGCACTCTTTTTAGTGGTGCCTTGATGTTCTCTTTGAAGAATTGAATCGATCGAAGAATTTGAATCTACTAATGGCCTAATCTCTCTCTCTGTTCTTTACTCTTCCTGTCGTTTCTCAGGCTCCAAATCTCTGTACTTCTGTCTGTTGCTCTTGTTGGTTCCAGGCCAGCATCCTACTCCCTGTCTCTCTTTCTTCCACGGTTGTGTCCTGCTCTCTGGCTCCCTGTTGCTCAAGTGTCTTCTAGATGACTTCCTGAATGCCACCCTCTTGCAGCCATGCCTGCCTCACTCCCTCTTCCCACACCTCATTTCTCTCTGTCTTTGTTGTCTCCACTCATCATTATCTCTCTTCCTGTCTTGCTCACTGACCCTCTTTTTCTTCCAACGTGCGCCTGCAGGTCTCCCCCTTCCTTTTCTACTGATTTCACCATCTCTAATTCCACTACGGCCTCTCATCCCTTTTTGGCTTCCCAGCCTTTTTCAAACACTAATGCCCATCAGACCGTGCACCATCATCCAGCATCCCCTTTTTCCTGGCAGATAGTTGCCCTGTGGCGTCTATGCCTCCACTTTCCTGCAGCCTGCCAGTCATTTTGCTCCTTCCACTCCATTTTGGCCTCCACTTTTTCCAGCCTTTCACTTACCGCAAGCCTCCCTCCCTCTTGCAGCCACGCCTGCCTCATTTTCTCCCTCTTGCAGCCACGCCTGCCTCATTTTCTCCCTCTTGCAGCCACGCCTGCCTCATTTTCTCCCTCTTGCAGCCACGCCTGCCTCATTTTCTCCCTCTTGCAGCCACGCCTGCCTCATTTTCTCCCTCTTGCAGCCACGCCTGCCTCATTTTCTCCCTCTTGCAGCCACGCCTGCCTCATTTTCTCCCTCTTGCAGCCACGCCTGCCTCATTTTCTCCCTCTTGCAGCCACGCCTGCCTCATTTTCTCCCTCTTGCAGCCACGCCTGCCTCATTTTCTCCCTCTTGCAGCCACGCCTGCCTCATTTTCTCCCTCTTGCAGCCACGCCTGCCTCATTTTCTCCCTCTTGCAGCCACGCCTGCCTCATTTTCTCCCTCTTGCAGCCACGCCTGCCTCATTTTCTCCCTCTTGCAGCCACGCCTGCCTCATTTTCTCCCTCTTGCAGCCACGCCTGCCTCATTTTCTCCCTCTTGCAGCCACGCCTGCCTCATTTTCTCCCTCTTGCAGCCACGCCTGCCTCATTTTCTCCCTCTTGCAGCCACGCCTGCCTCGCACCCTCCCTCTTGCAGCCACGCCTGCCTCGCACCCTCCCTCTTGCAGCCACGCCTGCCTCGCACCCTCCCTCTTGCAGCCACGCCTGCCTCGCACCCTCCCTCTTGCAGCCACGCCTGCCTCGCACCCTCCCTCTTGCAGCCACGCCTGCCTCGCACCCTCCCTCTTGCAGCCACGCCTGCCTCGCACCCTCCCTCTTGCAGCCACGCCTGCCTCGCACCCTCCCTCTTGCAGCCTCCACTTTTTTCTAGCCTCTACCTCTCCCTGGCCTCCCACACCCTGTCAGCCTCCCACCTCTTTTTGGCCTCCTTTTTTTTCTAGCCTCTACCTCTCCCTGGCCTCCCACACCCTGTCAGCCTCCCACCTCTTTTTGGCCTCCTTTTTTTTCTGGCCTCTACTGCCCTCTAGCTTCCCACCTCTTTTTCGGCCTCCCACCCCTTTTTGGATACCACAGTTTTCTGGCCCTTATTTCACTTCCAGTCTCTCTTTTAGGTCTCTTGCAGCTTTTCTGCACTCTTTTTAGTGGTGCCATGATGTTCTCTTTGAAGAATTGAATCGGTGGAAGAATTTGAATCTACTGATGGCTTCTCTCTCTCTCTTCTTCACTCTTCCTGTCGTTTCTCAGGCTCCAACTCTCTGTACTTCTGTCTGTTGCTCTTGTTGGTTCCAGGCCAGTGTCCTACTCTCTGTCTCACTTCTGCAGTCGTCTCCTGCTCTCTGGCTTCCTGTTGCCCGCCTCTCTTCTACATGCCTCAATGCTGCCTCCTCTCTTTCCTGATCCCTCTGGCCTTTTCCCATCACTGGCTTGATGCTCTTTCTCCACCTCTCTGCCTCGGTGCTGTCTCTCTTCTCATCTCTCGGTTGCTAATGTCTTTTTCTCCATCACTGCCTCGCTGCCTGTCCCTTTTCTCTTTTTCTTGGTCCTCCATCCTCTCCCGAACATTTTGCCTGTAGAGATCCATACCCCTCTCTGTGGTGTTCTTTCCCGGTATAAACCAGTGCCCAGCTCCCTGTGCTGTTCTCTCCTGCTCTGGGGCCTTTTCCCTTTCACCTTGTAGCCTATCCCGATCCCTCTCCCTTTCTCCCTCTCTCGCTCTCTCACCCCTTCAATCCCTCTGCCTTCTTGACCGTCTCCTGCTCTCCCTCCTGCCCACCTTCCTTTCACCCCACGTTTAATTTCTCTCTTTCTCTCTTTCTAGTCTCCACCTATCATTATCTCTCTTTCTCTTCCTTGCTCCCTGACCCTGATTTTCTTTCACCATGCGCTGACAGGTCTCCTCCTTGGTTTTCTAGTGATTTCTCCATCCCTAATTCCCCCACAGGCTCTCACTCCTTTTTGGCTTCCCAGCCCCTTTCAAACTCTAATGCCCATCAGAATTCGCACCCCCTTCCGGCATCTACTTTTTCCTGGCCTATGTTTGCCCTGTGGCCTCTTCTTTCCTGAGGCCTCCCACCACATTTCAGGGCCCCCTGAAATATTGCCCCCAAAAGAGTCTCCCGAAAAATCCTGAATGCAGAGCTGTGTGGCACACCCTGCCCCCTCAAACCTGCAGTTATACAAAAACACTTCAGTCAAAAATACATCTAAAAAGAGCAGGATTTTAAACTTATTCTACACCGTGCAGAACCATATGCTGAGGTGAGTGAAAATGGACTAAAAAGTCCTAACATTCTTGTATAACACGAATCATGTAAACTTATTTCACACCTCACATCCTCCCCCATATTCCCTCCTGCCTCCCATGTCCCCCCCACATCCCTCCTGCCCCCCCAAATCATGTCCTGCCTCCTGGATCCCCCCTACAACCCCATCCTGCCCCCCCACATCCCCCCTGCGCACTGTAAACCCCCCACACCCCCTTCCTGCCCTCCCCACCCTATCCTGCCCCCCCACATCCCCTCCTGCCCCCCCATTTCTGCCCACACATACCCCTGCCCCCCATATCCCCCACACACTCCCTTCCGGCCCTCCCAATGGCATCCTGCCCCCCATATCCCCCCATCCCATCCTGACCTCCCCATCCCATCCTGCCCCCCACACCCCCCCGCGCCCCCGTACCGACGAATCTGCGGGCGGCGGCGGGGTCGTGCCGCCGGTGCCAGCCGTGGGGCCAGCCCATCAGCACGGCGTTGGGGCGCAGGGCCCCCAGCCCGCAGCCCTGCACCAGCGCCGCCAGCCCCGGCCCCCACCCCGCCCCACCAGCACATGCATGAAGCACACACCCCCCCCCTCCAGCCCCGCCCACAGCGCCTGGGGGGACGGAGGGGGTCAGGGGGTGTCCCCGCGTGGGGGGCAGTCCCCGTGTGTCCCCCGACCCGCCAGCCCCGGGGACACGGTTCTAGAGGGACCCAGCCCCATCATATTCCATAAGGACGAGGGGGGCCGGGCAGCCCCACATGGACCCCCAACCCCACAGTCACCCCACCCCTACAGCCCAAGGACCCACAGTGACCCTAACCCCAACCCTAGGTCCTAACCGTAAACACAGGCCCTAACCCTAACGCTAATTTCACCCTAAACCTAAACCTTACCCTAAACCTAACCCTAACACTACGTCCTAACCCTAAACCTAACCCTAAGCCTAACCCTACTTGCACCCTAACCCTGACCCTAAACCTAGAATTAACCCTAAACCTAGACCCTAACCCTAACCCTTACACTAATTTCACCCTAACCCTAAACCTTACCCTAACACTAACCCTAACACTAACACTAAACCTAGGCCCTAACCCTAACCCTAATTGCACCCTAACCTAACCCTAACACTAGGTCCTAACCCTAAACCTATCCCTAAGCCTAAAACTAATTGCACCCTAACCCTAAACCTAATCATAACCCTAAACCTAGGCCCTAATGGCACCCTGACCCTAAACCTAATCATAACCCTATGTCCTACCCTAAACCTAACCCTAAATGCACCTTAACCCTAATACTAAACCTAGCCCTAAACCTAGGCCCTAACTCTAATCCTAACACTAATTTCACCCTAACCCTAGGTCCTAACCCTAAACCAAACCCCAAGCCTAACACTACTTGCATCCTAACCCTAGCCCTAAACCCAATCCTAAACCTAAACCTAATGGCACCCTAACCCTAAACCTAACACTAATCCTAACAGTAACCCTAGGCCCTAACCCTAATTGCACCCTACCCGTAACCGTAACGCTAACCATAAACCTAACCGTAAACATAGACCCTAAGCTTAACCCTAATCCTAAACCTAACACTAATTTCACCCTAACCCTAACGGCACCCTAACCCTAAACCTAACCCTAAATGCACCCTAAACCTAACCGTAAACACAGGCCCAAATCCTAACCTTAATCCTATCCCTACAACTAATTTCACCCTATCCCTAAACCTTACCCTAACCCTAGCCCTAACCCTAAACCTAGGCACTAAACCTAACCCTAATCCTAACCCTAACACTAATTTCCCCCTAACCCTAAACCTTACCCTAACCCGAACCCTAAACCTAACCCTAACTATAACCATAACCCTAAGCCCTAACCCTAAACCTTACGCTAACACTAAACCTATCCCTAACCCTAAACCTAGGCCCTAACCCTATCCCTACTCCTAACCCTAACAGTAATTTCACCCTAAACCTAAACCTTACCCTAACCCTAACCCTAGGCTCTAATCCTAATTGCGCCCTAACCCTAATTCTAACCCTTACCCTAACCCTAATTGCACCCTAACTGTAACCCTAACCCTAAACCTACCCCTACCCCTAGCCCTGATCCTAACCCTGATCCTAACTCTAACACTAATTTCACCATAACCCTAGCCCTTACCCTAACCCTAACTCTAACCCTAATGGCACCCTAATCCTAAACATAAACCTAACCCTAACCCTAGGCCCTAACCCTAACTGCATCGTAACCCTATCCCTAACCATAACCCTAAACCTAGGCCCTAACCCTAACATTAACCCTAACACTAATTGTACACTAACACTAATCCTAACCCTAATGGTGCCCTACCCCTAATGGAACCCTAACCCTAAACCTAATGGTGCTTTAACCCTAACGGCACCCTAACCCTAATGGTGCCCTAACCCTAACCCTAATGGCTCCCCCTAACCCTAATTTTAACCCTGTTCTTCTAATTATGGATAACAATTAAACTCAGACACCAGAGTGAAAAGAGCAGGCGTATTTTACTAGTGATAACAGTGTAATACAGAAAACATGCGGTAAGAGAAAGCAGAAGAGTGCACTTAAAGCAGCAAACAGGAAAAAACAGGGTAATGCATTAAATCATTACTACAGAGAGAGAGAATGGAGATTAAGAGAAATACATCACCGCTTGCATATATTATCATCACCCAGACCCGCAGTCGCGGGGCAGCCCCGGTCACAGCGAGGGTTTGGAGATCCTGTCCCGGCAAGTGGGAAACCCTACGCGGTGCCTCCACCCGTAGGTGAGGCTGCCAGAGTCGCTGCAAACGGGCCCGGCCTTAGATACCAGAGATGGACAGGCCAGAACAGCCGGCACCTCTGTTCTGAGCAGAAAATTTCTGGTTTCATCCTCCTGTTGGATTCCACCCAAAGCCTGGCCAGGGCTCGGGGGGGGGAAACCAAGGGAGTTTCTAACAAGGCCAGATACGTGGGTTCTCAGCCTTGAACGGGCTGAACAAGGGAAGTTGGATACATTCTCTCCTCACTCCTGATTCTATTGTGTCTAAGCTGCATCTTTCACTAGCGAGTTTACAGACTTTGTGAATGATTACAAACTAAGTTAGCAGCTTCGGCTTGGGGCCTGTTGTTCAGGCTTCAGTACTTCAATGCTTTAGCCCTTTTTCCATCAGCATAAGTGCGTTGTTATAACTCAGTACAATACTTACTAGCACAATGGTTATCCGTTATAAAATATACAGGACTTATCTATAGGTCAACTCTGGCTTGGGCCAGTTGTCCAAGCCTTAGCACTTCATTCGGTCCTTTGACCTATAGGTGAATCATGGCTCTCAAACCATTTCTATGATTATTGACATTAGTCTTTGTTCATCAGTTGATGATGTCTCATCAGGCATGTCCCAATCCAATATCGGAGAGGGTTCTTTCTTCAGTGATCCTAGGAACTTAAGACACAATGAGGTTAAATGCCCTACAACCTTGTAAGCTCAATTTCCCGTAACAAGCAATAATAGCGATAGGACAGAGAGAAGAAGAAACAGTCAGAATACCTAAGCAAGCAAAGGGAAGAGATGCAGCAAGATCAGTTATTATCACCACGAATCCAGCGACATCCCGTGGTCTTAGTCTTGGTGCAGGTGATAGGGTTGCTACAGGCTCCAAGCTCCTCCGAGAGAGATGATGTCGAAATCTCAGCTCCGAGCCCCGAGAAAAGAGTACGCAGTCCTTTTATTGTCCCAGTCCCCACAATTCCTTCAGAGAGTCCACCCATTCCCACAGCATTCGTTGTCATACGTACCACCCTGTGTTCTTCCATGTGCACATGGCCAGGTGTCCATGGTGGTCTTCACTTGGCTCACGTGCAAGCACAGCTTGACCGGCACTGCCAAGGATGTCGTTGTTCTGGCTTTAGGCAGACCTGGTGATTTCTTCGGGAACAGCTCATCTCCTTCAGAGCGTAATTCTCCATGGCGACGGGATGTTGAGGCCAGCAGGTGGTAGTGATGCAGCAGCAATGTTGGGACAAGCACAGTCTTAACAGAGTCTTTTACACCAACTCGTGGCTCAACGTTGCTGTCCTCGTGGTGGCACGAAGGATAGATGTATAAAGACAGAAAAGATAGAAATAGCACACAACATGATAACTAATAACACTTTTGGCTAACATATAACTAATAACATTTTTAACAGATATATAAATGTTCTGTTAATAAACATGTAACTAATAATATCTTTAACAAATATGAATATCTTCAGTTAACAAGCACATATCTAACAACCTCCCTAACAAATGTGTCATGCTCAAAATTAACTAACTCTACAAAACCAAAACATTTTATAAGGCTATTTAGTAAATTGGAATCACCACTAACATGTGATCCCTTATTTTTCCACGGTTATGGCAATGTTTCACTGAGTGTTTGTGGCTCTGGCAGTCCATGCGGTCTGCTGCCATGGTTTGCCAAAGCTGGGGTCAGCACATGCAGCAGGGAAATCGGTTTCCACGCCCCCTTATCCTAAAGCACGTGCATCATCTGGGCCTAGAAACTTCTATCCCATATTCAGACAAAGGTAAATTAGTAATAACACTACAAATAACAAATAAAACAATATTAACACTAACAATGCTTAACAACATTATAACCAAACATATAATAAAGGTAACAGTAACAATAACCATGTCAGTTAATAATATTTTGATCAAACATATTTAACCAAAATGAGTCTGAGGCTGGGCCTAAGGATGTGCTCCCGGTCCTTGGGAATTGGTGGAGGAACGTGATTGTCTACCTGAATAAGTGCAATTGCAAGACAATTTACATGGACACTGACAAGATGAACACATACATCCCACAAGAGAAAATACAGCAAGAACAAACAGAGCAACCTCCACAAAATTATCAAAAGGGGATCAATTCTGGCTGTTGTTGTCAACTGTGGAGCTGAAGATGGTGGTCTGGCTCGCTGGAGCTGGGGTCTGCCTACACAGCAGGAAAATGTATTTCCACTCCCCAGCCCAGAGGGCATCTATAGTTTAGGCCTTGGTATTTCCATCTCGCCTTCATGGGCTCAACTTTTTAAAGTCCAGGCCCCATTAGCAAAAGGACTTTCTCCTGATTTGGTGTCTGTTGTTTGATCATAATACTGGCAACAGAATGACCTAAACCCACAAATTCGCTCTCCTCCCATTCTTGGTTAATACTTCAGAAGCCGGAGCTTCCCCTGGAGCCAAGGGCGAAGAGAAGGTCACCCAAATCAATTTTGCAATGATAGACAATACATCCTAAAAACATTCATAAGACAACATCAACACTATGCAAAAATTTAAATCCACATAAGGATCCCCCGTCGTGACTCAGGATATCTGTCTCCGGGGGGGGGTTACCTGCAAGAAAAAGGAAAGAAAAGCTTCTCGGTTCATTTTGAGAACCAGAGGTGGGTTATAATTAGAAAGATGGGATAATCTACCTTGTATTAATATTGTGCTCCTTTCCATGACCATCTTTGGCTTTCCAGGTGTACTTGTTTATTGGGGTATCCAATACCAATGCTGCTGCTCCCACTGTGGGGAGTCCAACTAAGACAGGTTGTTCTAGAACAGGAGATGGATTTCTGGGGTTGTCAGGGCCACGGGGCTGGTACGATTGTTGGAGCCTTTGGACAGAATGC
The DNA here is from genome assembly GCF_965140245.1 of Athene noctua. NCBI lineage: Eukaryota > Metazoa > Chordata > Aves > Strigiformes > Strigidae > Athene > Athene noctua. The sequence continues at coordinate 26,407 of NC_134075.1, forward strand.
TGTGAGCTTTGGGCTTCCATTTACTGACACATTAAACTCCACTTATCCTTTCTGCAGAGGCCATAAATCGAAAGCCTCTTGAACGGTTTCTTTAGATAATTCAAAAGCAGCTTGCTGTTCATTTCCCCATTCAAATTAATATTTTTTTCCTTGTCACCTTATACCAAGGGGTTAACATTTATCCCAAACAGGGAATATGTTGCCTCCAGAGGTCGAATAGCCCAATGGATCTAAAATCTAAAAAAAAAATTGTTTGTCAGGGTTTAGGCAGTATTTCTCAATGTCCACGGTGCCACTGAATTCCTAGAAACTTCACTGTCTGAGACGGCCCTTGGATTTTTTTTTTTTTTTTTTTCCCCCAGAGTTAAACTCCCAACCTTTCTGTTTCATGTGATTTATCACTAATTCAAGGACTTGTTGTACCTCCTCCTTCTCATTTCCTTGGATCAAAACATCATCTATATAGTGACTTAGTTGTGTGTGAGGAGGCAGCTGTATTTCATCTAAATATTCAGCTATAATTCTATGACAGATAATGGAGCTATGCATCATCCCTGTGGTAATCTAGTAAGGGTGTATTGCTGGCCCTGCCATGTGAAGGCAAATTGATCCCAATGTTCTTCTGCAATTGGAATGGTAAAAAATGCATTAGCCACATCTATTACAGCCTACCCAGTTTCTGGATGTTTCTGAACTTTTCTATTAAAGTGACAGTGTCTGGCACGGCTGCTGCAAGCGGTGGAGTATGTTTGTTTAGTTCTTTAAAATCCACTGTCATTATTCAGGATCCATCATGTTTCTTGACAGGCCATATCGGACTGTCCCACGCTATCATGGTCAGCTTTAAAGCTCCTACATTTAATAAATATCTAATTGTCTGTGATATCTCTTCATGTCCTCCTGGAATTCTATACTGCTTCATTGTGACTTAGTTGCAGCCGAGATCCACACAGGAGGCATTTTTTCTTTACCCACGGTAACAGTTCTGATACTAATATAGGGTCTGATGCCAAATTGATACTGACCGTTGGAGAGATTCAGAGTCAATCCTCTTAAAATGTCTATGCCGATTATATATTCAGGAATAGGAACAATCATTGCCGAGTACAATTTCTTTGGGAGGTTCCCTATTTTCATGTCTATTTGTGTTTGCACTGCCTCAATTTGTTTTCCACCCAACCCAGTAATAACTACAGGTTGTCCTTTACATTTACTTGGGATTCCAGTATATGAAGAAGGCCTCTGCTCCAGTGGCAATCAGAGCACTTACAGTTTGCAGGGACTGCTTGTTCTAAAAAAACCCCAAAAAACTTCAGCTCCACATGGGGCCATCGGTCCTTCTGCACCCACTGCCCTGGAGCTTGACCATTAATTCATTTGTACTGATCATAACATTAATTCACTTCCCTTGCCTCATGGAAAGGGTGCAAGTCAGAAAACGGTGCCTGATCGTCTTTCAACCCCAGAAGTGCTGAACCACTTACGGGGTGGAGGGGCAGGGAGTGGGGGCACATCCTCTGCCGGTAGATGCAGGGTCCCGTTGAGATTCGAGAAGGGGTGCCGTAGGCTGAGTTGTCCCTGAATTCCTAGTTTTAGAACTCTGCATTCTCTTGATAGGTTTATTCAGCCCTCTCTGTGTACATATTCAGCACAGCTCATTAGTTGGAACACAGTGGATATTTTTTATTTTTTTTTTCATGAGACATGCTCTCTTTTAGCAAAGCCATAAACTTTTCCTTATGATAAATCCTATTTTCATTGTCTTTAGGGCTGTCTCAAGTATCTCAATTCCCTGCACTCCTTCGGGGGTCCCACTCCCCAAGGTCACCCAGCTACTTTATTTTTCTATCACATCACGAAGGGAATTTCCCAGCTCAGTAATCACAAGAGTCATGATAACATTTTTACAGTAGTACCGCATCTCACACACTCTTAGATTAAACAGATCAATCTTATATTACCACACAAGGAGCTCCCTTACACCATTCGCACAAACAACACAGAATTACACTGATAACCACAAGTACCACTAGGATAATTATGACAAACGACAAATCCAGATTTAACACCATACATACAATATACAAGCTCCAAGTCTCAGAGTCAATATTGGTGCCAATGGTCAAAGTACACAACAAATCCAGCCATCTCCTTTTACTATACTTATATTGTGCTACTCACATCGTGGCTTTCTCTGCCACTGTCTGATAAGTATCCAGCTTATCAGCAAGCAACTTATTCCAGCATTACAACATCATTATTTGACTCCGTAAATCACGTATCTGTCACTCCATCTGGGAGCGCTCTAACAACAGCCTCTCTTTACTCTGGTGTTGTTTTCTATATGCCATTAACAAAATCCATCCTTGTTTACTTGAATCTGTAGTCTCTTTTCCTTTTCCAATAGGTATCTTTTTCCTATAATTCAAAACATCTAATGGTTCGGCTTCTTTAAGCCTGCTCTCCCATTGTTTGCATGGTCCTCTGACCTGAGCCCACTCCTGAGCCTGCGAACTACAGGGAGGATTTTTCCAATCGGGAGTATCTGGTGGACTCGACAAATTACAGAGTGATGTGGGGTGGCGACAGCATTTCCTTACCAGGAGAAGGCACAGAGCGTGGCCACACCACCCCGCAAGCATCAGAGCATCGCACTGACGTTACTGGCGGGTGGCAGTGTGGGGCACAGGGGCACCTCTGTGTTGCCCACCGGCAGCATCGTGTGGCGTTTGCCAGGCAGCAGCGGTGAGCGCAGGCGGGCACTGCCCCCCCGCACGAACGTCACTGCGCTCTCAAGGTACGGGCACGACACTTGTTGGGGAGCAGGTGGAAGCCCCCAGGAAACCACATGAAAGCGGCAGTAAAACTGTCACTGGTTGGTGCGATGCAGGGGCCACAGCGGTAGCGAGGACTGTGCCGCGCTACGGGCGCCGATGAGCGGTGCAGCCGCCTGGCAGCCAAGTCTGCAAAACCTACAGCTCCTGGCACACGCTGGCCAACACAGCACGGCCGCCTGCACGCCAAGTGCTGTAAGACCAGACATCCCAGCATGACCCAGGGAACCAATGCGGCTGGCCAGAAACCCCACACGCCAGGACTACAGCTCCCGCTGTGTTGCGAGAGGCAGCTCTCCCTGCTTTCTGACCCTGCATGGACACCATTGCTCATCCCTCCCAACACACCCAGCAGCCCCACCAGGCGCAGCCCTAGACAGCCTGACCCACAGTGTCCCCACCACCGGCTCCGGGCAGCCCCTGCCACCAGCTCCAACACTGAGCAGTGCCACCCTGCAGGCACTGCCATCCTCCCCACGAGCTCCTTCCCCAGGAGCTGCCAGTTGGTTGCACGGCTCCACTCACCTTCTCCCTCGGTGCAGCCACAACCCAGCAATGCTCAGCGACTGCTCTGCTCCTCCCTTGGCTCACACCAGCCCCTGTGAGGGCTGCCCTGCTTTCAACAGCGGCACCCACCCCTCCACCTGGAGCAACCCCTTTATACAGGGAGGGGCTGCTGCCATCAGCCTCATTGTCCACACTGGGGCCAGTCCAGCCCACAGCTGGAGCCCAGCAGGAACAGGGGGCCATCCCTCTCCCCCACAGGGCATCATCACCCCTCCCCTGGACTCCCACACAGCCCCTCACCCGGGGCAAAGGAAGCACAAGAGGCAGACAGTAGACAGCAAGTGTTTATTCAGTCACACACAGAACAAGTCCCAGAAGGGAGTGAGTCTGCTCCGGGGCTCAAGGCCTCTAATGCTCCCCCTGCCCCTGGCACACCTTGGCGTTGTTCCTAGAGCCACGCTCCTCAGTCCAGCCGGGAACAGTCAGTCTGCTCCTGGAGCAACAAGCTGCTGGGCAGAGCTAGAGACTGCCAAAAATGAGGAGCAAGATGCAGGACGCTAGAAGACAGGAGAAAAGGGGCAGCCAGCTGGCCAGTATGGGGGTAGCGAGAAAACAAGAGGCAAGGAACGGGGCGGTGAGAGGATGGGGACAGGAAGCCTAACATGGATATGGAGAAAAAAAGCAACAGCGAGAGAAGAAAAGAGGCAGCAGAAAGAGGAAGAAGAAGCAGGACAGAAACCAACAAAGAAGGATGAGGAGCAGCACAGAGATGCAGAAGAAAAACCTGGGAGGGAGAGCACAACAGACATGGAGAAAAAAAAGGGGTCAGGGAACTAGACCAAGATGGAGAAGGACAAAAAAGCTACAAAGAACAGGAAAAAGCAGCAGCGATGGGGAGTCAGGACAGCAAACGACAGAGGGAAAGGGCAGGGGAGGAACACAAACGAAATCACATAGCTACGTATTACAGGGCAGAGAAGGAAGAATTAGGAAACAGGGACAGCGACACAGAAAGGAAGAGACCTAGAGCCAAAGACTAATACCGATGCATACAGAAAGAAGAGGGGAGGAATTCTAAAACAGGGGAAACAGAGACAGTGAGAGGGAGAAAAGACAAAAGCAACAGACTACAAGGCATCGGGAGAGGAATTACTGAATAGTAACAGAGCGCCAGCCAGAAACAGGCCACAAAAGGGAAAACATCACACGGGGTATGGGGCACAGAGGAAGGAATTCAAAATCCAGGGACAAGGAGCCAGACCGAGAGAGGGGCAAAAACTAAATGGGGAAAAGAGACAGACCGCTGGGCAGAGAGGGAGGAACTGATAAACAGCGACAGGGCACCAGACAGAACATGATGGAGAACGGGGAAAAAAAAACACTTTTATCACAAATCTCTGTATGACACCAACAACGTACGGAGCACCGCTGCCCTCCAAAGCGCCCCGTGAGCGCCCTTAACCCCGATCCCACCCCTAAACCCGCTACCTCAGACCAACACGGCCGACGGGCCACCCCGGTGGAGAACTACAGCTCCCAGCATGCCCCGCGGGACGCCCGCGCTCCCACAGGCCCCCCCGCCTCGCCGCAGCGGGGCATCCCCATACCCGGCACCCTGTCCCCGGATGCCCGAGCGCACTGGATCGCGCCGACCTCTCACGGCGCTCCGGAGCCGCCACGGCCACGACACGCTCGGCCTAAGCGACTGCCCCTCCCCGCGCGGGAGGGAAGATGGCGGCGGCGGCCGGAAGCGGGGGTACCTCCTTCCGCTCGATACGCGCGGGGAGGGCTCGAGCCGGCACTTTCGGCGGCTCTGATTGGGCCTTGCGGTCCGGGCGCGGGCGGGACTTCCCGTCCAGGACAAGTCCTGCTTCCGGTAAGGGCGGAGGGGGTGGTCGGCGGAGACGGGGGCGCCGCTACTAGCGAGTGGAAACGGGTGAGGCCGCTCGAGGGGGCGGGATGGTGCTCCCGGTTGGGGGGGGGGGGGCGGTTCGGTACGACCGGGATTCGCATCTCTCCTCTCTCTGTGCCCCCACAGGCCGCCATGAGCCTGCAGTGGACGGCGGTCGCCACCTTCCTCTACGCTGAAGTATTCCTCGTCCTTCTGCTCTGCGTCCCCTTCGTCTCAGCTGCCAGGTGGGGCAGGAGAGATCCCCTAGGGCTGGGGGGGTGTCCTGGGTGTGGGGTGGGCCTCCCAGGCTGAGGGAGGGAGTGTCCCGCCTCCCATCCCCTACCTGTGCCCCCCCCAGATGGCAGAAGATATTCAAGTCACGCCTGGTGGGTCTGGCCGTCGCCTACGGCAACACCGTCTTCGTGGTCCTCATCGTTATCCTCGTCCTCCTCCTCTTCGGTGGGTGCTGGCACCACCCTTCCGGGGTGGGGGGGGGGTGCTGTGCGGGGAGCTGGGCCACTGCCCCCAGCTGACACTTCCTTCCCATAGATGCCCTGCGGGAAACCCGTAAATACGACGTGACAGAGCGGGTGGCCCTGCAGAGCAGCCCCGGTGCCCTCGAGCACTTCCACATGAAGCTTTTCCGGGCCCAGCGCAACCTCTACCTGGCCGGCTTTGCCCTCTTGCTCTCCTTGTGAGTCGGGGAAGGGGAGGGGGGAGCCAGGAGGGGCCTCGAGGGGCCGCGGGGCCTGACTCACCCTGCTTTCCGCAGCCTCCTGCGCCGCCTGGTCACCCTCATCTCGCAGCAAGCCGTGCTGGGCGCCTCCAGCGAGGCCTTCCGGAAACAGGCGGAAGGCGCCAGCCAGGCCGCTCGCCGCTACATGGAGGACAACGACGCCCTGCGGAAGGTACCACGGCTCGCAGCGGGGGTGGGAGGAGAAGGAGCACCCCCGGGCACCTCAGGCCCTGACGTGCCGCTGGTGCCTCCTCCCCAGCAGCTGCAGGAGGCGGGGGGTGATGGGGGCAGCCCGTCCCCATCCCAGGATGAGAACGAGACCCTCAAGGCCAAGGTGGAGAAGCTGAAGGAGGAGCTGGCGGCCAGCAAACGCAGTACAGTGGGGGCTGGGGGGGTGTTATGGGGGGGCTTCAGGTTTCAGGGGTGTTGTTGACACACACGTGCCCCACCCCCCCACCCCCCCCCCCTCAGCTCTGGAGAAGGCAGAGAACGAGGTGCAGGCCATGCGTCGTCAGGCCGAGGGGCTGACACGGGAGTACGACCGGCTGCTGGACCAGCACGCCCGCCTGCAGGTATGGGGGGGAAGCCTAAACTCCCTGCTCCCCCCGAAACTGCCCACGCCCCCCTAACAGATCATCCCACCGTCCCTCACCCTAGGCTGCCCACGATGGACCCCGGGACAAGAAGGAGGAGTGATGGACCTGGCCACACCCCCCAGGCCCACGCCCCACCCACTGGACCAGGCCACACCACGCCCCTGCACCCCCCCCCCAGGCTCGGGGGGGGGCAGCGGGGACAGGACTTGAACAAGGTGTTTCCAGGGGCCCCCAGCTGCCCCCCACTGACACGTTTTGGGCCCCCCTGCTTTGTGGCAGCACGCTGGGGCCGGGGAGGATCTGAACCTCCCTTTGCCCCTTCTGGGGGTGGTGGGGGGACCCCTCCACCAGCTTCTGCTTCAAATAAACACATGGGATCAGGCTAGGCTCGTCTCCATCCCACACTCCCTCGGAGAACCCCTGAACACCCCAGGCTGCCCCCTCGGGTCCCCTGTGCCCTCCGGCAGCCCCACCCTATCCCTCACCTCGGGTCCAGAGAGCACCGAGTCTCCACCACCTTTATTGGCACCGTGCACAGGAGCTCGGGACGGGGACGCGCTACGGGGCGGCTTGTTCGCCCGCGCACCCCTTCCCGGCGCCCCACGGCGCTGCAGAAACGGCCGCGGGGCAGTCTGTCCGTCTGCGGGGCCCGTGAGGATGCAGGGACAGCCATGGGGCTATCACGCCGCGGGGCAGGTCCCGACCACGGGCAGGGCAGCCCATCTGTCTGTCTGTGGGCACCCCCATGCGCTATGGGGTGGGGTGCAGGGCCCGGGCCTGGCCCCGCAGCACTTCAAATTCCCTCTGCACAAAATCTGTCAGCGCCTTCCGCATCTCCACCTGCGGGGCAGAGGGCCGGGCCCCACTGAGCTGTGGGGCTGAGCCCACAGGGCCTGGGACCAGGGGTAACGGGCCCCACAGAGCTGTGGGGCAGAGCAGTGTAGCTACACCTGCCACGGGGCAACCCTCTGAGCACTCACCGTAGACGTGCCCTCGGCCCGGAGACGTTCCAGGAGGGGCCGGACACTAAACGGTCGCCCCACAACCACGGTGATCCGCTGCGGGACAGCGTCAGTACCCCATGGCCGACCCGACATGCCCCATTGCCCATCCCACAGCCACCCCCAGGCCCACGGCCACCCGCGCTCCCACAGTCCCCCCACAGCGCTTCCCAAGCCTGTCCGGCTCCCTGCCCCGCAGCCACCCGTTACCCAGCACGCCCTGCATCTGGGGTGTCCGTGTGCCCCCCCACCCCACCTCTGCTCACTCACCTGCCCCACGCGGGGCACGTACGGGGGTGTGTTGGGCAGGACGTCGTTCATGCCTGGCACGGGGGTCAGCGGGCACCTGCGTGGCCGAGCAGCGGGACAGGGCCCGGCGCAGGGCCGGGACCCCCTGCTCCCCCCACCCTCCTGACTCCTCTCCCCCGCGACCCTGCCTGCTCGCGTCCCGCCCCCCTCTTCCCCACGAACCCCCCAGCTCCTGCCCTCCGCCCACAACCTCCCAGGCACCCCGTGGCCCCCAGCCCCGCTCACCCCCATGCCACAGGGGCAGGATGACCGGGTCGAGGCGGCACTCGGCCAGGAGGCGCCCGATGCCTGCGGGGGGGCAAGGTGGCTATTTTGGGGGCTTGCGTGGCCCTCAGGGGACAAGGGGGCGTGTAGGGGGCAGAGGAGCAGTTGAGGGTCAGGGGACAATTCAGGGATGGGGGGACAGTCAGGGGAGAGTTGGGGGGCTCACCCCACTTGAAGCGCATGAACTCCTGCCCCATGTTCACTTTGCCTGTGGGGACATGGGGCCGTGGGGATGGGGGAGGGGAGCAGCAGAGGAGACCCCCATGGGTCTCCCGAGCCCACCCAGCACCCCCCTCACACCCCACCACCCGGATCTGGAGAAGAAATCGGGTCAATCCCCAAGGCTCCCGGTCCCTCCCTGACCCCCACTGTAGGTCCCAGGGACTTGGATACAAACACCCAGCCCCAGTGCTCCCAGTCTTTCTAGAGCAGCTGAGCCCCCAGTACCCTCAGGGAAGACGTGCACCCAGTCCCCCTGGTTGAGCTTCTCCAAGATGAAGTCCATCCCTCGCTGGTACACGCCATCCCCTAGGAACACCGGTTCAGTGCACTGGGAACCCTCCAGTGCGGACTGGGTCCGACCCAGCACAACAACCCTCCTCGCTCCCCCAAAGTAAACTGCGGTCTCTTGCAGTACAGGCCACAACCGCCCCAGTACAAACTGGGATGCCCCCAATACAGACAAGGATAGCCTCTTGGCCCCACGCTCCCGCCGCCCAGTTGCCCCTGGTCCCTCCCTGCCGTCCCCCACTCACCCCTGCACACGGGGACGCAGCGGCCCAGGCTAAAGAACCGTGAGTGCAGCTCCCGGGTGAAGCAGATGTCAGCAGCTGTGGGGGTCCTGGGCAGGGTGGAACAAGGGATGAGAAGGGAGGGGGCTTCCTGGGCCCCCCCCCCCAGGACTCTCCCCCTCACCACCGCATCTTGTGTAAGCTCCAGACGTGCCGCAGCTTCAGAGAACCTGGCAGAAAGAAAGAGTGGGGGGCGGTCAGAGGGACACACACGCCCAGAGAGACCCAGAGCCCCCTCCCAGCTCCCTCAGAAACCCCTGGAGACGGTCCAGCACCCCCCACTGCCCTCAAGATGCTCTGGGAACCCTCCAGCACCCCCCATCTGCCTCAAGATCCACTGAGAACCTCCACCAACACCCTTGGGACCCCCTGCTCCCCCCAGCAGCCTTGGGATCCCCTAGAAACCCTCCAGCAGCCCACACCTCCCTCGAGATCCACTGGGAACCCCCCCCAGGGCCCTTGGGATCCCCTGGGGAACCCCCAGCACCCCAGTCCCCCAGCAGCCAAGCATACCCCAGAGGTGGGGGTCGTCCATGCAGGACTGGTGGTTGGAGAGGGTGAGGAGGGGGGTGCGGGGCCCCCGGCTCTCCACCAGCTCGTGCAACACCTCGGCGTTGTGCACCCGCAGCCGGTTCAGGTAGCCTGGCAGGGGGACGGGTGCCTGGGGGGCGCGGCGGGGAGAGGCTGCGTCCCCCACCCCGCGCCCTCCATCCGCCTCCACCCCCCGTCGGCTGGCGGGGCACCGGCGGGGCACTCACGGGTCCAGATGCAGCTGTAGGTGCCCACCAGGCCGGTGACGATGCGGCTGGCCAAGGCCCAGGGCAGGGGCGGCCCCGCGGGGAAGGGCCACCTCACCGCCAGCGGCATGCTGCCATCGCGGGGGCCTAGGACGGCGCCTGGGGACGGGGGTGAGGCGGGACTGGGGGCCACGGAGGGCCGGGGACAGCAGCGGGGCCCCTCCCGGCCCGCGGCCCCCCAGCCGCCCCTAGCGTAAAGCGCGCCGGCCGCCCCACCGCGCGTCGCGAAGGTCGCGCAGCGGGACTCTCCTCCTGCCGTCAAGCGAGCCGGCTCCCGCTCCCCCGCCCACCCACTATCGCAAACTGGAGGGGGGCTGCCGTCAAGTGCGGCGCGAGGTCGCAAACGCGGCTAGCGGAAGGACCCAGGGCAGTCGAGCAGCACTGGGCAGAAGGGCCCGTAACCGGGAAGGGCTAGGAAGGCGAGGGCACCGTAGAGGAGCGGGCACGGCCCGCCCCCTTCGCGGACGCTACCAATCCCCGCCCGGGCCCCGCCCCCTCGCTCGGGAAGGGCCCCGCCCGCCGCCGCCGGGCGCCGTCACCAGGGCGACGCCTGGCGCCATTTTGGCGAGAGGCGGCGGCCGCCATTTCGGAGGGGCGGGAAGAGCGGCCGGCCGCCGCCCCGCCCCGCCCCGCCCGCCCGGCACAGCTCTGCGGGGGGACCCGGTGGCGGCGGGAGACGGAGGTGGAGCGGGACGGGCAGGTACAGCCGCTCGATCCCCGCAGGGACCCCCGCTCCGCCCTCCCCGGGCCGACAGCGGGCCCCGGGCGCGGCCTGACCCCGCTTCCCCCGCCCTGCTCTCCCCGCAGGCCCCCCCAGGGGCGGCCGCCGCTGCCATGGCCGCCGTCTGGCAGCAGGTGCTCGCCGTGGATGCCAGGTGAGCCCCGTGGCGCCTGGTCCCTTTGAGGGAGAGAGGCATCCCCGGGAGCGGGGAGATGCCCTGACGCCTGGTCCCTTTTGATGGGGGGGACACGGGGGCCTTGTCAGGGAGGACACCCTGATGCCCAAGTCCCTTTGGTACGGGGCGGATCCCGAGTCCCTCTTTGGGGAGTACCCGGGCCCCTGACACCTGCGTGGACCTACTCCCCCCCCACACCACGGTGCCACTCGCCTCCCACCCCTCACCCCCTCTCCGGGACGCCGTGCCGGCTGCCGCAGGTACGAGGGTCCCCCCGTGTTCCCAGGTACGCAGCCTACCGCACGCCCCGCTGGCCCCAGTTCCGGACTCAGTACGTGCGGCGCCGCAGCCAGCTGCTGCGGGAGCAAGCGCAGGGAGGGGCACTGGAGGGGGGCACCCGACGCTGGTACCTGCGGGTGCGCACCCGCCTGCTGGCCCAGCGCTACGGGGCCCTGTCCGAGCAAAGCAGCTGCCGTGCCCACAGCAGCAGCGCCCTCCGTGCTAGCCGCACCACACTGGACCGCATGGAGGTATGCTCGTGGGAGGACGATGGGGGAGACGGGGGGCTGCGAGCCCTTCCCGAGGGGGCGGGAAACACACCCGGAGGGGCTGCAGCACCTGTTTTGGGGGAGCTGTGGGGTACCAGCACCCGTTCTGGGGGAGCTGTGGGGTCCTGGTACCCCCTGGGGGCCCCACGACCCCGTGGGGTGCAAGGGCCCCCACAGCTGTGTCTTTCCCCTAGGACTTCGAGGAGGACCCACGGGTGGCCCGGGGACACCGGCGTTCCCTCAGCCGTGGCTCCCACCCTGGGGTCCCACGCGGGGCCCCTGACGAGCGGTGAGCGCAGCTGGGTCTCCTGGGGTGAGTGGGTGCTGAAGGAGGGGGGCGTCAGGGTGCTGACACCAGGATGCCTGGAACCCACAGTCCCCCTGGAGTGGTGCCGACACCGCTGGCAGAGGCAAGCCGCGCCATGGCCGGGGACACGACGCTGAGCGAGAACTACGCTTTCGCTGGTGTCTACCACGTCTTTGACCAGCACACTGACAGCGCCGGTAACTGGGGGGTGGGGGGGAGGTGGGTTTCCCCCAGGCGCCTGCAGCAGCCGGTGCTGGCTCGCAACAGCACTGACGGGCACCCGTGGCCGGGCAGTGCCAAAGGTACAGTTCGCGCATGACGACCGGCATCTGCTGGCCTGCTGCTCGCTGGACGGCACCATCTCAGTGTGCCGGCTGGCACCGGGGCCACCAGCGGTGCTGCGGGTGCTGCGTGGCCACGGGGGTGGAGTGGCCGACTTCGCCTGGTCCCTCTCCAACGACGTCTTGGTGTCGGCCTCCCTGGATGGCACTCTGCGGCTCTGGGCCCCCGCTGATGGGCGCTGCATCCGCCGCGTACCCGACCCCGACGGCGCTGCCCTGCTCTGCTGCGCCTTTCAGCCACTCAACAACAACCTCACTGTGGTCAGTGATGCCCCTGCAGCCTCCTGGGACCCCGCTACTTCCCCCCAAGGGCCCCAGCCATTCCCCCGGGTCCTCCTGATGCATCCTGGGTCCCCGCTGTTTCTCAGGGATGCACAACTACCACCTCCCCACGGTCAGTGACGCCCTCTCTGTCCCACCGGGCCCCCCTACATCCCCTCGTGTTTCCTCAGCATGGCCTGTGCCCCCGGGAGCCCCATCCTAGCTGCATCTCTCGAGCACGGCAGCCCCTGGTTACCACCTTGAAGGGTTGGGCAGCCGGGGGTGGGTAGGGATGCCTCACTGTCCCACGGTATCTCACATGCCCCCCCACCCTGTCCCCAGGTGGGCAGCGCCCGGCACATGGTGCGGGTGGTGAACATCTCGACAGGGAAGGCAGCGCGGGGCGGGGCAGGACGGCTGCCCGGGCGGGTGCTGGCGCTCTGCTTCGACGCCCCTGGCCGCGTCCTCTGGGCTGGCGACGACCGTGGCTCTGTCTCTTCCTTCCTCTGCGACCCCGGCACTGGTACAGGCACTGGGAGGGGCTGAGGGAACGCAGGGGAGGTGGGGCGCAGCACGGGGGTGTCCTAAGGGTGCTGTGGGGCAGCCGGGGCCAGGGGGTGGTGTGGGTGCTGGGGGGCGGCAACGTGGCATCTCGGGGTGCTTGATCCCCCTCCTTGTCCCCGCAGGGCGGCTGACGAAAGCCTCACGGGTGGTGGTGCAGGCCGGCGGCTCCATCACCTCGCTCTCAGCACGGGCCTGGGCCAGCCGCGAGGCCCCCGACCCCTCTCTGCTGGTCAACGCCTGCCCCGACCGCCTGCTGCTCTTCCGGTGCGGGGACCTATGGGGACCTGCGGGGGGCGAGGGGGGTGGCCGCAGGGCTCATCGCCTCTGTCTCCCCCAGGGTGGTGGAGGAGGAGGGCTCGGGGGCACCAGGGCTGCGGCTGCGGCGCAGCTTCCCCACACGGCACCGGGAGCAGCCCCTGCGCAGCTGCTTCTGCCCCCTCATGTCCTTCCGGCAGGGCGCCTGCGTGGGTACGTCTGGGGTGCCAGGGGGCAGGGGCGCATACGGGGAGGGTGCAGGTACATATGGGAGTGCCGAGGTGAGCAGGGAGGGCGGCACAGGGTGGGGGGAGGCACCAGGGGCTCTGGGGGTGCTTGCCCAGAGGAAGGGGACCGATCCTAGAGCATCACGCGGGGAGGGGGCACGTGGCCCCCTGCCCCAGCGCCCCCCTGCCCCAGCGCCCCCATCCCTGTTCCCACAGTGACGGGCAGCGAGGACGCCTGTGTGCACTTCTTCGACGTGGGGCGAGCGGCACGGGCCACCGTCAACACGCTGCAGGGCCACGGTGGGGCCGTGCTGGCTGTCGCCTTCAACTGCGACGAGAGCCTGCTGGCCTCCAGCGACGCCGCGGGCACCGTCATTGTCTGGCGTCGCCAGCACGCCTGACTTCCCACCACCCTGCGCGCATCACCGCCCCCGCCCCGTGTCCCCCCCCAGCACGGCACAGACCCCCCCCGCTGTGTTCAACAAGCGTGTTTGCACCCGGCGCTGTGGCTCAGAAGAGGTACTTGCGGCAGGCAGCAGCCCCACACTTGCACTCAATGCGGCCCCGGGCCCGGGGGGAGGTCCCCAGGCCCCCTCCCGCCAGCCCAAAGTTGGAGTCCATGCGGGTGCTCTCGGCGTCCACCGGGTCCACTGGAGGTGGGAGAGAACGGGGGGTGAGGGGGGGTGCTGGCACCCCCGCCTTCCCCGCGGACCTGCCATGGTCCGGCCTCCCCCACACGCCGTCTGGCAGTGGCACCCCCGACCCCATGGCAGAGGGGCTGTCCCACGTGGCGAGGGGGGCCATGCCGGGGTGAGGGGGGGCAGTACCGTGCATGTTGTAGTCAAAGGTGAGCTCCTCGCCAGCACGGATGGGGCGGGTGGCAAAGAGGGCGATGCGTGGCAGCCGCTCGTCCAGGTTCTCGATGAAGACGTTGTACACCTGCAGGTTGGGGTCGCACTGCCGCCAGGCGGCCCCATGGGTGGGTGTGGTTGCAGGAGGCATGTTCCCAGCAAGCCCCGCCCCTGCCATGAGTCCCACCCATGCGTTGAAGGGGGCAGGGTTCCCAGGGTGGGTGGTGCTGCAGCAAGCCCCACCCCATGCTGTCACTCCTGTGGTGGGTGGTGCTCCAACAGGCCCCTCCCCATGAGACAACCCCACCCATCTGGGGGAGCCCCTCCCACTCACACTATGGTTGACGAAGTGGGAGATGTTGCCGTAGTGGGCGGCATCCACGGTGTAGACGTCCTCCACGTAGTCCAGGTCGAAGAGGTACGTGGCTCCCTGCCGGTCGTACACCTGCCCACGGCGCTCGGCCTCTTCCGACGTGATGATCTGGGGCAGGGCCACCGTGTCGCGCCCCTGCCCGCCTGCACCCCGCCCGCCCGTACCCCGGCAGGCACTCACCTCCCCCACGTACTCCATGACGAAGCTGTTCTTGCGGATGCGCTCGAGGGTGCGAACGCCCCAGCCGCGGCCGTTGCCGGTGCGGAAGATGCAGAGGTCATAGCGGATGCCCTTCTGCACCACGCGGTTGGGGCAGTCGGCGCCGCAGCGGCACCGCGAGTTGCACTCGTAGATGGGCAGCCCTGCCCGGATGCGCACCTGCCCCGCCTCGTTGTAGGCGAACTTGTTGTGGGAGGCCCCGGGGCAGCAGCCGCCCCCCGCCTCCGCCAGGCAGTCACGGCACTCGCAGCCCACCGCTACGGGCGTCAGGCTGATGCCGGCCCCCACCTTGTATTCGTTGATGTAGACGAAGTCCCTGGGGGGGCCGTGCAAGTCCACCTCATTCTCCACGGCGATGCGGCCCTGGTGGCTGCGGGTGCTGTTGAGGAGCCGCTCCCAGCAGCGCAGGGCCCGGCGCTGCTCCGCCTTCTGCACCAGGTAGGAAGCGGTGCGGGCGGGCAGCCCCCGCGGGCCCGGCCGCACCGGCCCCCCGGGGGCGCGGGCCAGGTCCTGGTGCAGCTGCTTCAGCAGCCCGCGGCACCGCAGGTTCTTGCGGGGCTCCCAGGTGTTGGCAGCCTCGGGGTACCCCCGCCACTTCACCAGGTAGAACTCCTCGTCCTGCAGCGGCGGCAGGAACAGGGGTCGGGGGGGGGGCCGGGCTGCCTGGGGGCCTCTGTGGGTCAGGGGGCGCCCCGGGGATCCCCTGGCGCTGGGTGTCCCCGATGGCCAGGGGCCCTGTGGTGCATCCGTGGCAGCCCAGGCATGCGGGGCCGTTAAAGGGGACCCTCGGGGTGACAGGGAACCGCAGGGTCTGGGGGTCCTCACGAGGTTCAGGGAGTCCCCGGCACCTCTGGGCCCCGTTTGCCAACCGGAGGGGCGGGGGATCGCGGCCCCCGGGGAGCTGCGGGGGCCATGAGGGGTCTCGCCCTTGAAGAGGGCCGCGGGGGCCGTGGCCCCGCACTCACCCGCACGCGCTTGTAGTCGCAGAGGTACTCCACCTCGAAGTCCCCCAGGTTGCGGCGGGTGATGCCCAGCGCCCCGCATCGCACGCGCTCCAGCCGGCACAGGTCCTGCAGCTGCGACCACGATGACAAGCAGCAGACGGAGCAGTCTGGGGCCGGGGGGGGGGGTGCCGTTACCGGGGTCGGGGGGCAAGGGACGGGACCCCTCCGGCACCGAGGACGCCAGCGCGGACCCCGACCCGGACCCGGACCCGAACGAGCCCGGATCCCTCCCCCCCCGCCGCCTCCCCGCGGCGCCGCCGCCGCCAACGGTCGCCGCGCGCCCCCTCAGAAAAGGGCGCGAAACGGCGTGTGCCGCCTGCCGCCGTTAACCGACCCCGCCGCGGACGGTACCGGCCCCCCACGCGCCCCCGCCCGCGCGCACCTTTTAAATTTTCCGCCATTTTCTGCTGCTTCTTTTTTTTTTTTTTTTTCCTTTTTCCCCCTTTTTTTTTTTTCCTCCGCTTCCGCCCGGCGGGCAGCGCGCGCGAGGGGTGGGGCCTCCTCCCACCCCCGCCCGGCTCCCATTGGCCGCGGCGCTGCCGCATTTCCTCGTTGGCGGCGGGTTCCGCGCGCGGCCCGTTGGCCCCGAGAAGCGCCGGGTTGGACCCATCGCACCGCGGCTCTGCTGGGCCCGGCCCCGGATTCCTCCCCTGCGAGCGGCGCCGCATCTGTCCGACTCATTACGTGTTCATCAGTCGCTAAAAGCGTCACCAGCAGCCACCCACGTGTCTCATGGCCTTTATTTGCTATTGGCGGGGGTCAGGAGGGGTCCTGGGGGTAGCTGGGGGGCAGGAGGGGGGCCTGCGCCCTCCCGGAGCCGGGCAGGGCGGGGATACACCGGGCTGGGGGAGCACAAGCTGGGGGGACTCAGTCGTCCCACTCGTCGTCCTCATCCTCGTCCTCACCATCCTCGGCCTCGTCTGGGGGAAAGCAGGGGGTCAGGGGGGGACACTCGCAGCGGGTGGGGGCTGCGGGGCGCCCCCTCGCTGTGGGGTGCTCACCTGAGGAGTGGATGACTCTGCTGCGCTTCTGCATGACGTCCATCAGGGCCCCCACCAGCCCCCCCGCGCCGGGGCTGCCACCACCACCCTCAGGGACCTCGGGGGTCTGGAGGGGGGGGGGCATGGGGGGAAGTCAGGGCTGCCCCACGGCCGGGACGCTGACCCACAGCCACCAGCCCCATGGCAACGTCCCCCCCGCTCATGCCAACCCCTGTCACGGCGGACACCCCCCTCCCCAGAGAGTAACGGGACGCCCCTTCCACTCACACCAGTCCCGGGACCAGGGCAGCCAACCACCCCCACCGCTGGGGGACGCTCCCCACCCTGCCCCAGAAGATCGTGCGGCCCCACCCGCCCCAGCTGACCTTGTTCAGGGTCACGCCTTGGCGGATCTGGTCCAGCAGAGCCCCTCGGGCCGGGGGGGGCGCAGGGGAACCGCCGGCGCCGGGGGGTGGCGGGGGCGGGGGAGGCGGGGGAGGGGGCGGGGCCGCGGCAGCACCCGGAGGGGTGGGGCCGCGGGCCGGGGGCGGGGCGACGGGCCGGGTGGGCGGGGCGACGGGGGGCCCCCCGCGAGGGGGGGGCGGGGGGCCCCCTGGAGGGGGGGGGGGGGGCAACGGACCCGAGCGGCTGCGGGAGGGTCCGGCGGGGGGCGGGGCGGGGGGCGGGGTGCCCCCCCGGCCCGGCGGGGGAGGGGGACCTGTCAGAGAGGGGTAAGAGAGACGTTAATTAGTGCCTTAATGATCGCCTGGCACCCAGGGGCCTGCACGGACCCTCGAGGGGGAGCCGCAGGGACACTGTGACTGGGTCCGTGAACTTCATCGAGGGGGGCAGCCACAGCCTCCAACGGGGGGGGTGTTTCACAGACACTGCCTTGGGGGGCATATGGGACGGTACGGGGGTAGCCGTATGGATCCTGTAATCGACGGGGCTGCGGGGGGAGCACAGGACCCTTGAAATCGTTGGGGAGGGGCCATATGGATCCTCTAACGCCCAGGCGGGGGGGGTGCGGGAAAGGTCCCCGTGGCCCCCCGGGGGGCCGTCGGCGGTGCCGGGGGGGGCTCACCCTGCCGGCGCATCTCCTCCCGTACGGCCTGCAGCCCGCCCCGGCCCTGGATGAAGTCGTGGATGAGGCGGGAGGTCTCGGCGTCGGCCAGCTGCGCCTCGCTGATGCCGGCCCGGGCGAAGAGTGCCCGCAGGGCGGGGTCCAGCGCCGCCACCTGCGCACCCCACACCGTCACCTCCCCCTGCCGTGCCGGGGGGGCGGGGGGGAGACGCGGGAGACACCTACGTCAAAGCCGTTGTTGGGGTCCCAGCCGATGTGACCGACGTGCCTGGGGGAAGGGTGACGGTGAGAGAGCCACCCGCCCTACGGCTGGACCTGTACGTGCCCCCGGACACGTGGTGTGGTCCCCTCCACCACGTACAGCCCCACGCGCTCCCCGCCCAGACCCACTTGAAGCCAGAAGGGGCCCCAATGTCAGCCTTGGAGATCTTCTTGCGGCCCTTCTTCTGTTCACCGGCTGTGGGGCTCGCCGTGGGTCCCGCCGTGGGCCCCGCGGGACTGGGCAGCCCCCGGTAGCGGGATGCCGTGATGTCGGGGTTGGCAATAGGCACGGCCGGGAGTGGGGGGGCTGTGAGGGAAAAAACCCAGCTGGACACCCTCTATGGGGCAGCGATACCCCGCTACGGGAGGGGGGAAGCCTGCGCCGGGGCAGGCACTCACCGCTGCCGTCGGCGGTGGCCGTGGGGGCCCGGGGCAGGCTCCCGCGGCGCTCTGTGGGGGAACAGGGGGTGTTGGTGCCACGCCGCACGGCACCGCCTGGCGTCCCCCCAGCTCTGCCCCCCACGAGACCCCCGGGACAAGGGGACTCACCGTCCCCGGCGGGTGGTGGGGGCGGGAGCTGCCGCTTCTCTGGGGGAGAGAGAGAGGGGAGAGGGGGTGAGCGGGGGCTGCCCCAGGCACAGCGGGGGCTGCCCCGGTGCGTTGCGGGGGTCCGTGCTCTCACCTGCCCGCTGCTGCCGCCGGCGCAGCCGCTCCTGGACCAGCCCCTCAAAGGCGGCCGCCTCCCCCTCGTCCGCAAAGTTCAGCCCTGCCGGGCCCTCCTGTGCCGCCAACCAGGGACCTGCCCCATGGGACCCGCCCGCAGGGCACAAACCCCTCCCACATCCCTTAGCCCCTCCCACATGTCCCCACCTCCAGTCATTAGCTCCTCCCACATTGTTAGCCCCTCCCACATGTCATCAGCTCCACCCCTTAGCCCCCCCTTAGCCCCCACGTCCCCTTCCCACCCCTTAGCCCCTCCCACATGTCTTCAGCCCCACCCCATAGCCCCTCCCACATCCCTTAGCCCCTCCCACATGTCCCCACCCATCAGCCCCTCCTACGTTGTTAGCCCCTCCCACATGTCATCAGCCCCACCCCTTAGCCCCTCCCACACCCCCACAGCCCTGCCTACAGGCCCCACCCCAACACCCATAGTCCCACCCACAGTTACTTGGCTCCACCCACTGTTCCTAAGCCCCACCCACTGAGCCCCACCTGTACACATCAGCCCCACCTCCAACCCCGGAGCCAGTCCTTGGCCCCACCCCTCCCGTGGCCCCGCCCACTCACGCGGGAAGCAAAGGTGTGGAAGAAGGGGGCGGGGGCGGCGTAGCCCATCTCCCCATGCAGCTCCTGCTCCCACCACAGGCTCCCGGCCTGCACCAGAGAATGTGGCACCCAGAGACCCCCGGGGACCCCCTCGGGGACCCCGACCCCGAGAGACCCCCAGGGACCTCCCTGACCCCATGAGACCCCCCAAAACCCCCCCGACCCGGAGAGATCCCCAGGGACCTCCCCTTGACCCCCCCAAGGATTCCCCAACCCCGAGAGACCCCCTGACCCTGAGAGACCCTCAGGGACCCCTCCGACCCTAAGAGTCCCCCCCGGGTCATCCCCAGGACCCCCCACTCACGGCCAAGCAGTAGAGGCGAATGAAGTAGGAGCGGCGGGGGCTGTCCCGCACCAGGCAGGCGACGCCGCAGCCCCGCTTGGCCCAGGACCCCCCCGGGCCCCCCGACTCCGCCATCACCAGCTGCACCACTGCCGTCGCCAGCGTCTGCGGGGACACCATGTGCTCAGGCCCCCACAGATCCCCCCCAAATCCCTCCCAAGATCCCTCACAGCCCCCCATGGCCCCCCTAAGCCTCCCATGGGGCCCCCCCCAGAGACTGCAGTGCCCCATGTTTCCCTCCCAGGATGCCAATGGCCCCCCCAAAATCCCCCTCAGGGCCCCCTCAGACCCTCCCATGGGACTCCCAGCTCCCATCCAGACCCCCAAGAATCTCCCTCAGGGCCCCCCCCACCCCAAGGACCTCATGGAACGCCCAGTTCCTGCCCCAACCCCTCCAAGTCCCCCATCAGCCCCTGCTGAGGCCCCTCAAGTGCCCCCCACAATCCCCCTCAGGGGCACCCCAGAACCCCATTAGCCCCCTCTGAGGCACCCCAAAATCCCCCTCAGAGCCCCTCCAAGACCCCACGGAACCCCCAGCTTCCCCCTCCAAAGCCCCTCCAGTCCCCTGTTGACCTCTACAGGCCCCTCTAACCCCCCCCCAGCCCTCCCCCGGCCCCTCACCACACATTTCCGGCCCAGGAGCTCGAAGAGCCGCAGGTTTTCCTGCTCCTGCAGCAGCCCCGAGGGGACGTTGTCACCCACCGGGCCCACCCCTCGACCCCCCCGGCTCATCCCCTGGATGCCTGGGACCTCCCCCAAAACGCCTGGGTCCCCCTCAAATGCCTGGGTCCCCCCCAAAACGCCTGGGTCCCCCCTGAACGCCTGGGTCCCTCGCAGAGGCCTCTTCCGCCCGGAAGCACCCAGGGCCCTGAGGTGGCGGGGACGTCACCTCCGGGCTCAGAGGGACTGGGAGGGGGAACTGGGGGAACTGGGAGAGACTGGAAAGATGGAGGAGACCCGAGAGAGACTAAAAACAGGCTCTCTGCAAACACAGGCAGCAATGAGGCCGAATCTGGGGATACTGGGAAAAAAATGGGAGGCACTGAGGGGAACCAGGAAGAAGTGGGAAGGACTGGGGTAACTGGGAAGGACGATGGGGAAACAGGGGGGACTGGGAGCAGTCTCAGCCAATACAGACAGCGATGGGACTAAAACTGGGGATGCTGGGAGGGACTTGGGAGCACTGGGAAGATCCCAGTACTTGTCCCTCCCCCCAGCCCAAGATGGGGACCTAGGCATTTGGGCGCTTCTACTTCCCACGCCACAGTGGGGACCACAACCCATTCCCAGTCCATACTAGGAGGTCCCCAGTTCATACTGGAGGAGCCCAAAGCCCCTTCCTGGTATGGACAGGGAACTACAATTCCTCCTCAATCCATACTTGCAGCCCCCCCCACCCCTTTTCAGCGTGGACTAGAACATCCCTTACTCTGCCCCAGCCTACGCTGGGAAGCCTCCAGTCCACACTGGGAGCCCCTTTTCCCATTCCAGTACAAACCAGACCCCCACATCCCTTCCCTTCCCAGTCTGCAGTGGCAGCCCCCAACTCCTTCCCAGTCCATAACGGGAACACCCAAACAACAGTCATGGGCGTCAGGTTTATTCACGTCTTCGGCACCTCGCGGATCCCTGGGTCCCTCCCGCAGGGTGGGGGGACGGGGGCAATAAATAAGGAGGAGGGTGAGAAGGCACCCAGGGTCGGGGGGCAGGAACTGGGTTGCAGCGGTCCGTACTGGGAGAACCCATATGCGCATCAAGATCCCAGTCAGGGTGCCCTACCGGTCTATATTGGTCCATACTGGGAGAACACAAGGCCACACGGGTGAAAAAATCCCAGGCAAGATGTTGTACTGGTCCATACTGGGAGGACGCAAGGCCACGTGGGTGAAGAGATCCTGGGCAAGATGCTGTACTGGTCCATACTGGGAGGACGCAAGGCCACATGGGTGAAGAACTCCCAGTTGGGCTGCCATACTGGTCCGTACTGGGATGACTGAAGGCCATGTCAATGCAGTGATCCCAGCTGGGATGCTGTACTGGTCCATCCCGCTCCAACCCAAGGCGATGTGTACGTGGGGCTCCCAGTTGGGCCTCCAGACCCTTCCTGGTTCATACTGGTCTGGCCCAAGGCAACGTGGATCCAGCAGCTCCCATCTGGGACATCGTAGCGGTTCGTACTGATTTATACTGGGATGCCCCATGGTGACACAGAACCCCAGAGGGGAGGCGCTGCGCTGTACTGGTCCATACTGGGGTGTCTCTGGATCCCCCAGGGGGATCTGTGGGCTTCCAGGGGGGTCTGTGGAGCCCCATCTGGTGCCGACAGGGGTCTAAGAGGTCCCTGAGGACAATCTACAGGGCTGACCTAAAGCTCCCCCCAGGGGCGTCGAAGCATCCCCCACGCTGGCCTAGAGGTCTCCATGGTAACCTACTGTGTAGTCATGGGGGGCTCGGAGGGAACTTGGGGGCCTCCACTTGGGCGTGTCTGTGGAATCTCTATGCTGCCCTACAGGTCCCAACATTGGTCTCTACGTCCCCAGAGAAGACCTACGTCCCCAGAGTCCTCTGCTGGTCCCCATGGTGGCCTATGAGTCCCAAAGATATACAGGTCCCTCGCCATGTTTATGGGGTCCCCACGCTGGCCTACAGGTCCCCACATTGACCGGGGGCTCCCCATGGTGATCGGGGTCCCCAGGTGGTGTCTATGGTATCCCCACGTCATTCTACGGGTCACCCCGTTGGCCGAAGGCTCCCAATGGTGGCCTAGGGGTCCCCAAACGGGACCTACAGGTCCCCACGTGGTGTCCATGGGGTCCCCACGTGGTCCCCCATGTCCCTGCAGGGTCCCAGCAGGGCCCTTGTGCTGCCCCCAGCCTGCCGGCGCCCCTAGCCCGTGGTGGGCCCCCCTGGGGGCGTGCCCCCCCAGCCCTCCAGGTAGCGGGCGAAGAGTCCCTTGGCGCGGCGCAGGACGCGGGGCAGGTGGTGGCGCCGCACCAGGCGGTCGAAGTGCATGGCCACCTCGTTGTAGTCCCCGGCCCGCGCCATGACGGCCTCCCGCTGCTCCAGCAGCATGGCCAGGCAGAGGAAGAGGAGGAAGGGGTTCCCCTGCCCCAGCTCCTCCGGTGGCGGCAACGGCGCCCCATCATCCTCCAGACCCACCTCCTCCTCCTCAGACGAGGAGGAGGATGAGGAGGAGGAGGAGGAGGAAGAGGAGCACGAGTCCTCCCAGGCCCAACCGCCCCCCCAGGGGTCCTCGGGGGTGTGAGCAGCCTCCCTGCCCAGGCTGGGATCATCACATACCTCTCTGGGGTCTTCACCAACCTCTCTGGGCAAGTTGGGGGTGTTGTCAACCTCTTCGAGGGTGTCAGCAACCTCTTTGGAGACCTCGGGGTCTTCGCTGATGTCTTTGGGATCTCTGTCGATCTCTCTGACCACGTCAGGGTCTCCCTCAATCCTCCTAGAAACGCTACGCTCATCACCAACCTTTTCCAGAGCGTTCAACTCTTCACGTACCTTCTCAGAGGTATCGCGACCTTCGCGAGTCTTCTTGGACGTGGAGGAATCAGCACTTATATTGGGATCTTTGCCGGTCTTCTTGCAGACATCAGGATCTCCACGAACCGTTTTGTGGATGTCTGGTTGTTCATCCATCTCCTTGACAGCACTGGCACCTCCGCTGACTTTCCTGGGAACACCAGGCTCTTGGTCAACCTCCTTAGAGACACTGGGGTCTTCTCCGACATTCTTGAGATCATCGGAGTCTCGACCGCCATCACAGGGAACTTTGGGATCCTGCCCGATACCCCTGGGGACCTTAGCACCACCCTGGACCTCGCCTGAGGCCTTAAGGCTGCCCTGGCCATCCCCGGGGACCTTGGCACTGCTGCAAACATCTTGGGAAATCTTTGGATCCTCTTTGTCATTCCAGGAGCTGTCAGGATTAAGTTGGACACCGCCAAAGACCTCAGGTTTCTCATGGTCTCCTCCAGGGCTCTTGGAGCCAGCCTGGACGTTGCTGGAGCTCTCTATAACCTTTCGGTCATCCTCAAAGCTCTTAGGACCCTCCTGGACGTTCTCTGAGGTCTCAGGACCCTCTTGGATGTTGCTAGAACTCTTTGGTATCTTGTGGTCATCGCCAGAGCTTGTGGGTGCCTCTGGCACATCTGCAGAGACCTTGGAACCATCTTGGACACCGCTGGTACTTCTGGAATCCTCCTGCTCACCCCCGCAGAACTCGTGGTCGCCTCGACCACCGGCCGCCTCTGCAGGGGCCTCGCTCTCCCTCTGCTGCCGGCGCCGCCGGCGTGGGGGCCGGGGCCGCAGCCCACGCCGCTCACGCAGCCCTCGGCGGGCCCGGCGGGGCCCCAGGGGGGCACCCAGGAGGGGTATGCCGTCCGGGGGGGGCGGCGGGGCAGGCGGCAGGGAGCTCCAGGTGATCTCCAGCACCCGCAGAGCGTCTTCGAAGGCAAACTCCCGCTTGAGCTCCAGTAACAGCCAACGATAGCAGAAAAGCAAGTCGTGAGCGCCGCGGGCGGCCAGGAAGGCCCAGAAAGGGGGATCGGCGCGGCGCAGGAGGCGCCGGAGGTGGGCGAAGGCGCGGGCCAGCCCCCGGCCGCCGGGGCGGAAGCGGGGACCCAGGCGGCGCATGAGGGCGCAGAAGCAGAGGAAGGCCTGGGCCTCGTCGTCCAGCACGGCCAGCAGCGGGGCGGCCACGTCCGACATTCCCTGGCAGTAGGAGAGACGCGGGTGCCCCAGCGCAAAGGTGGTGAGCAGAGCCTGCAGCGCAGCCAGGTGGGGGTGTCCCTCCTCGGGGCCGCCAAAGTAGGGGTGGCCCCGGTCAGTGCGCACCACGTCCTTGCGCACGGCGGCACCCACCAGCGCCAGCTCGGCCGGGGCTGCCCGGGCGGCGAGCAGGGCCTTCAGCGCCGCGTACTCGCCCGCCTTGTGCCGCAGGTGGGCCAGCCGCTCCTGCCCCGACAGCCCCGCCGGGAAGACGTTCAGCAGGTACCGCCAGACCACCTGGGAGAGTGAAAGATGGGGCAGAGGGGGTCAGGGACCCCGAGCGGACTCAGGGAGGCCGGTGGAAGCCGGGGGAAACCCACCTTACGCAGGCCAGGCTCGACGCCGCCATGGTAGATGTGGAGACGCAGGTCGTGCGGCCGCAGCAGCCGCCCACCGGGGCCCAAGTAGGTGCGGAGGTCGGCGTCGCTCAGGGGGGCACAAGGGGGCGGTGGCAGAGGCGGTGAGGGAGGGGACCCCTCAGGCCACGCCAGGGCTGCCTGTGCCCGGGCCAGCGTCCGGCCCACCTGTGAGGAAACGGGTCACCCATGGTGCTGGGAAGGACCTGAATGTGCAAGGAGCTACAGCACAGAAAAACTGGAAACACTAGTGGAGAAGAACTGAGAGTGAACTAGAGAACAGCTAGGATGCCAAGAAGGGTCTTTAAAAAAACCAGAACCACTGGGAGGTCACAGGAGGAGCGCTCCACAATCTCTCAGCAGGGTAAGGGAACCTAGTGCCCCCTCCCAAATGCCCAAGTCCCACTTACCTGTGCCAGCAGGGCCTGGGTGAAGGGCAGTGCTGCAGCCAGGAGTGAGCGGCGCTCGGGGAGGGGCTCTGCTGCTGCCACCTCCCGGGGGCTGATGATGTCCCAGTCCTCCAGCAGCGGGCCTGCGGCACCCGGATACCTAGGTCCCTCCACTCGGCACCCAGGTCTCCATTCTGGCACCCACCCAGACACCTGGATCCCTTCCTGACACCCCCCCTAAGAGAACTGCACATCCCCGTCTCCCCGTGCCACCCCCTGGGGATGCTGGGGTTCCCCCTTTCTAAAACAAGAGACTCCACCCACCCCTCTGGGGCCCTGCCTCACCGACCCAGATGTCCGAGTCCCACCACTCTCCTGACGCCGGGGACCTCCACTCACTTTCGGCGGGGGGCCGGACATCAAGGCGCAGGCGCAGGGTGGGCCGGGCGCAGGCAAAGGCGGCCGCCAGGTCCCCATCGCTCAGCAGCGGAACGAAGGTTTCCTGGCCCTGGGGGTCACGGGCCGCGAAGCTGACTGAGAAGCTCTTCTTCCTGAGGGGACCCGAGAGAAAGCTCAACAACCGAGGCCCCCCCAGGAGATCAGGCAGCCGGCGGGGGGGCCCGGGCTCACCCCTGGAGATCGAAGGCGCGGGCCAGGATGTGCTGCAGCACGTCCAGCGACGTGATCTGGGGGTCGACGGCGAAGGAGCGGAACTCGGGCGGCAGCAGCCCCTCGCTCTTCTGCAGGCAGCGTCAGCACGGCGCGGGGGGGGCTCAGGGCCCGGGCCGGAGCCCCGGCACTGCCGCCTCCCCCCGCCCAGGCCCAGCCCCTCACAGCTGCCCAAAATGGCGGCCGCATCCCGTCGCCGTGGCAACAGCGTCCCAGCGTCCCCCACGTGACGCGTCCGGCAGCAACCGCTGCCCGTTGACGACGCCCCCCGCCGTCGGTAACGCGACGGCCCCGCCCCTACGACAAGTAACCCCGCCCACCAACAAGTATCGCCCCGCCCCTCAGACCGTCCAGTTCCTCCTCCAGATAAACCCCGCCCCCTCCACCCTTAGCCCCGCCCCCATCCCCACCCCTCACCTTGACGCGCACGCGCACCACCTCGCACTCCTCCTCCACCACGGCCCCTCCCCCGGGGCAAACCCCGCCCCCCGCCGCGGCCGCCATGGTGGGGGCGGGGGGGGGGGCTCCGCGCAGACGCAGAGCGAGAACCCGGAGGGGGGGGGGTGGGGGTGTCGTGCCTCCACCGCCCCCCTACCGGGAAAGCGGGGGGAAGGTGTTACGTCACCGTGCTGACGTCACGCGGCGCCCCCTCAGTGGAACTCGCAGGGCGCGGGGGAGAGCCGGAGCGGCGCCGCGAGCTTCCCCGTCCTGCGGCCGCGGCGATGGCAACAACATCCGGGTCAGCGCCCGGAAGTGACGTCACCTGGGCGGAGCAATGCCACAGCTCAGCCCCCGCCCGCCCCCCGAACGGAGCCAATGAGGCAGCGGCAGCGGTTCACAGGGGTTTATTAAGAGAAGGGGGGAACCGAGGGGGCGCATGCGGGACCCCCCTTAAAGGGGCAACACGCTCCTGGAGGGGCCACCCCCTCCTTAAAGGCGCGTCTTCCCTTAAAGCAGCAACGTCCCCGCCGGCCAGCGCGTGGGGGAGGCGGCGCCTACAGCAGCGGGGCAGGGCGGGGGCCTCGCCCCGCCCCTCAGGGGGGCCCGGGCGGGGCCGCGCGCTCCTTGCTGAGCCGGGCCAGCTCCTGCGTCAGCGCCTCCAGGTCCTGGGGGAGACGGAGGCGGGGTCAGCGCACCCCGCCCCGCCCCCGGCCCCACCCCGGCCCCGCCCCCGCCCACCTGGCCCAGGTGCAGGTTCTTGGTCAGCTGCTCCTCCAACATGTTCTGCAGCTTCTTGTTCATCTCCCGCAGCCCCTCCTCCCCCGGCCCCGTGCCCCGCCGGGGGGGCCCGGGAGGGCCCGCGGCCTCTGCGGGGCAGCCGGAGCCGAGGTGAGCGCGGGGAGGTGGGGAGGGGCCGAGGGGTGCGGGGACGGGGCTCACCCAGGCGGCTGTCGCGCACGAAGCTCTGGATGATGGCGCTCTTGCGGCACAGGTCCTCAGCCATGGAGGCGCTGCTCACCTCCAGGTGTCGCACCTGGGGAGGGGGCAAAGGTGGCGGCAGTGACACCCCCCCCCATTGCCCTCCCCAGCCCCTCCCGTGCCACGCCAGTACCTTCTCCTCCAGCAGCCAGCGCTCCTGCTGGCTCTGGGCCAGGCGCTGGAACAGCTCCGCCACCTCTGCCGGGGACAGGCCCCCGCCGCCGGGGACCCCCCCACCGCCGCTGCCCCCCCCTGGGCTTCCTGAGCCCGACTGCAGGGGAGGGCGGGGTCAGGGGGGTTGTGCACCCCGGGCAAGGCCACGCTCCCATCCCACTCCAGTTTCCACCCCCGAGCTGGGGAGGGCCCAGGGCAGCCCCATTCCCCCCCCCCAACACAGCACCGCCCCCTGCTGTGACCCCATGCAGCCCTCACAGCCACACCCCAAACCCCCAGACACGCCCCTGGCCAAGCCACGCCCTCCCACTACACCCTGCCAGGCCACACCCAGCCCAGCTGTAGCCACGCCTACACAAGCAGCCCCACCCCATGAGGCCCCACCCCCACATCAGGCCCCGCCCACCTTGGTGCTGCCAGGGGCGGAGCCATCACGGCCCAGGGACGAGAGGCTGCTGCTGTCGCCCCCCGGCCCCCGCCCGGGGGAGCCCCCCTCCAGCCCCAGCTCCTCCAGCCCTGCCAGGGCAAAAAAGGGGACCCAGGTGTCTGAGGCGGGCCCACCCCTCCTCCAGCTCTGGGGGGGAGGAAAGGGGGGCCAGGCGCTACCCAACCCTGGAGGACCCAGAGGTCTGGGCACCCCCTTCACCCCACACCTCCAGAGAATGCTGTCACCCCCATCCCCACACCCCCACGGGTTCCCCACCCCAGGGCACGGTGGCATTTAGGACACCCCCAGCACCCATTTTCCTCCCACCAGCAGTCTCCAACAGTCCTGCAACCCCCAACCTGCAGACCCAGGACTGCCCAGGTGTCCCGCCCTTGAAGGGATCCCAGTGCCTGGAAGCCCCCCCCGCAGTTCCCCAGGGAACCCCCAGCGTCCAGCTACCGCTGCGCGCACGGGTGGGCGCCAGCAGCTCCTGCAGCCGCTCCTGCAGGCGGTCAGCCCGGCGCCGCTCCAGCTGCAGCTGCCGCTTCAGGTCCTTCAGCTGTGGGGGGGGCAACGGGGGGTGGGGGTCAGGGCCCCGCGCAGAACCCCGACCTCGAGGCCCCCCCGCACCGCCGGGGTCCCTCACCGCGGCGCTGCCCTTCTTCTCCAGGATGCGCTGCCCGTCGCGGACGTCCTTCAGCTCCTGGGGGAACAGAGAGAGGGGAGGAGATTTGGGGGGGTCCCAGAGAAGACTTTCGGGTGCTGAGGGGAGTCTGGAGGATCCTGGGAGCTCAGAGGGAACCCAGGAGAATACAAGGGGCCAGGTAGAATTCGGAGAAGGAACCCAGAGGAGTCTGGGGACCCTGGGAGGGGATTTGGGGGCGTACTCTAGGTATCTGAAGGTCTCTGGTGGGGGATCTGTGGGCCTCTCCACAGGGGAACTGCAAGCCCCAGTGAGATTTCTGGTGGTCTCAGGAAGGCTGGAGGATGCCATGGAAGTGTATCTGGGGTTCCCAGGGGGGCTGTGAGGGGGTCCTGGTGGCTCAGGGAGGGGCGCTGGGGGACAGGGTGGCTGCTCTGAGGGTCCCACAGATGTGGATTTGGGGGTACCTGGCGCAGCGCCCGGTCCTCAGCCTCCTGCAGCTCCCGCTGCCGCTCGGCATCCCCCAGCGCTGCCTGCAGCTCCCCAACACGGCCCTGGGGACAGCAGAGGGTCACACCCAGTCTGGGCACCTATAGGGCTCTATAGGGCTGCGGGGGAGCAGACATGGCTTCTGTAACATCCCTGGTGCTCCTACAGACTTCTTGAGTCTGGTAGGGTCCCTACAACAGGCTCAACACCACTCTTCATTGAGTTCCTACAGATGTTGTAGCACTTCTGGGTTCCTACGGCCTTCAGAAAGCCACAGGTCATCCTATAAATCCTATAGGGAGCGATGCACCCCACCCCGTAACGTTGTATAAAAAGTGCTTTTAGCTCTTCCGATGCTCCACGGTGTCTATAGATCCTATATAGCCTCAAATAACTATACGGGCTCCTTGCAGCTCCTCTGCACCCCACAGCACTCTCAGTGTTTCATAGAATCACAGAAGTCCTTACCATCTCTGCAGTACCCCAAGGTTTTTTGCATTTTCCACACAGCCACAATAGACCCCTGGGGTCCGATGGGGGATCCCCTATAGCCTCGCGCTCACCTCCAGCTCGGCCCGGTGCTGCTCCGCGCGGGTGCGGATGGCTGCTGCGTGCTCCTGCGCCTGACGCTCCAGCTGCTCCTGGGGGGAGACGGGACGGGCTGGGGGTGAGGGGGGTGTCCCCATCCCAGCGGGGAGGCGCGACAGAGGAGAAGGGGGTGCTGACCTGCGCTTGCTGCCGGCCCCGCTCGCTCTCCCCGCAGGCGTCCTCCGCCTCTGCCAGCCGCCGCCGCAGCTCGTCCCGTTCCCCCGCACAGGCCTGCGGGCGCACCACCAGGCACACGCCTCGCACACGCACCCCGGGACAGTACCTCGGGGACCCCAAGTCCTCCCAGGACCTCAAAACCCCCAAGGGAGAGGGCCAGGGCACTTCAGGGACCCTAAATCCCCCCGGGGGACCCCCAAATCCCCCAGAATGAGGTCAGGAGCACCCTGAGGAGCCCTAAACCCACCCGTGGATCCCCGTGGTGAGACAGGGTGAGCACAGCAGGGACCTCAAAGCCCCCCCCAGGACTCGGGGGTTTTACTCCCAACTGAAACCCAAAACACTCCCAGGAATCCAAAACCACCCTCAAGAAAACCCCAACCTTCCTCCAGGGGATCCCAAACCACCCCCCATGGACACCCAACCCTCTGGGGAGCACAACCACTGCCCCAGGACCCCCAAGAGCCCCCCCAACCCCACCTGGAGCTGGGTGTCGAGGGCGTCACGCTGTGCCTGGGCCTCCTGCAGCTCCCGGGCCAGGGCCCCGCTCCGCTCCTGCAGCTCCACTTCCGCCTGCCGCCCCACACAGCGCTCTATAGGGCCCTGTAGGGTCTGGCGGTGCTGCCCGGGGCCGTATAGAGCTGCTCCAAGCTGCCCAGACCCAGACAGGGCTGCCCTGGGGCCATCAGCTGCCACACGGCGCTGTACAGAGACTACAGATCCCCACACTACACCGCCCCACATCATAGGGTGCTCCCCAAAAAGTCTGACACCAAGAGATGACCCTCAGGAGCCCCCCAACACACAAGTGCCCCCCAGTTTCTCCAGGGAGCCCCCCGGGACTCCCACACTACCATGGGGCACCCCTAGGACCCCAGCAACACCCCAAGGTGCTCCCTCAGGATCCCCCAATGACTGGGGACACCCCCCCGGGTGCCCCCACCTGGGCCGCAGCCTCCAGTTCCTGCTGCAGCCGCTGGTTCTCAGACTGGAGCTCCTGAAATTCCTCATCCCGCCGGGCCTGGAGCTCCTCCACCTCCGTCCTGGGGTGCATGGAGGGACCTGGGTGCCTGAGGGGGGTCCCCAGGCATCCCGGGCAGATGCTGGGCCCACCCCATGACCCCCAGGAGCCACCTACCGACTGTCCCTGAGCAACATCTCCTTCTCTGCCTGCAACTGGAGAAAACTGGTGGGGGAAAGGAAAAAAATAGATAAAAAACCCAGAAAACAGCCGCATTGCAACCTAAACAAATCCCAGATGTCCGAGCACTCTCACCTCTCCTGCTTCTTCCTCAGTTTCTCTTCCAGCTGGGGAGCAGCAACACAAACACCACTCTTAGGGGAACGATGACGATCCCTCTCAGCACTCACTGAGAACTCCCAGAACCCCTTAAGTGCCCTAAAGCCCCTCTGAGACCCCAGAAATCCTCCTGGGACACCCCCTGGACATCCCCAAATCCCTCTGGGCCACCCCCGAGGTCCCCAGGATCCCAGAATTCTCCGAGACACCAAAAGCCCCCACAGTCTCTGCTAAGGTCACCCAGAAGCTCCCAAATCCCCTCAAGAGCCCCCCAAAACCCTCTGGGACTCCAACCTTCCCAGATCTCCTATGGGAGCCCCCCTGACTCCAAATACCCCCAAATCCTCTGCAGGGCCCCCTAAAAGGACCCACCCTTACCTTGGCCACCTCTGCCTGAAGCTGGGCCACCTCCACCTGCAAGAGACCCCCAGAAATGCCCCCCATCTCCTAAGTTTCACCTACACACCTTCCCCCCTGCTATACCCTCACAGTCTCCTGCCCCAATTACTTTGTGTTTTCAGCTCCATTTTTACTGCACATCTCCCTCAAACTCTTCTCATCAAAGCCCACGCTGCCTGTGCAGCCCCAAACGCCCCTTATGCGTTCCCCGACCCATCTCGTTCTCTCACAACCCTCCCACTCTGTTATAGACCCTCACTCCCTCCAGCGTCTGCATTTCTCCCCACACCCATTTATACCCCCGACCTCCCCCATCACCACCTATTTCCCTCAAAACTCTCCTCCCCCATACTTCTGAACCTTCTTTAGCCGCTCCAGATGCCCTCAAGACCCCCCCAAGCTTTCCACACACCCGACTCCCCTCACGACATACCTGGGCAGTGAGTGCTGGAAGTTCCCTGGGGGAAGCGTCACCCCCAGCCCCCTCCTCTGCCGGCTGCAGCTCCCTGGGGGCTGAGAGAGTGGGGAGTGAGACCCACATCCCCCCACTGAGCCCCATAAACACCCACCCAGCCCGACAGGGACCCACAGAACCCCCATACCCACCCAATGGGCCCTCCACACCCTGCAGACAGCCCATATCCCACCCCGTAGGCATCCATACTGCCCTACAGACAGCGACAAGACCCATACAAACACCCTCACCGCCCCCCCAACACCCGCCAGGGACAATCCCAGAACACCCCCAAAAATCCCAGAGAGCCCGACATCGCCCCTCAGGTGCTCCCTCACCATCTGCAGGGGCCAATGGGGCCTCACTATCACCAGCAGCCCCATCGGGGGGGGGCTCTGCAGAGGCCGGGGGGTCACGGGAGGGTCCTGGGGGCTCCCCCTCCCGCAGCCGCCGGTTCTCTTCCTCCAGTCCCTCGATCTGTGCACACAGCTGTGACCCCCTCCACGGTCAGACATCTGCAGGATCCCCCAGGCCCCTCCATGGGACCCAAAGAGATCCCCAAGACCACCCAGAAGAGGTTGCGGAGCCCCTGTGGTGACACTGGTCACCCTCAGAGACCCCAAAATGTCCCTGGAACTGACACTGGCGACCCCCAGGGATTCTTTAGGTCCCATCCTCCCCCCCCAGTGAGGCAGAGCCTCCCAGACTGGCATTAGGGACCCCCCAATAACCCCTAAGGTGGCATTGGGAAGCATTAGAAACCCCCAGGATGGCCTGAGAGATATAAAGAGGGGATATCGGGGTCCCTAGAGGGCCCGGAACCCCCACCTTGGCCAGCTCACGCAGAAGGGTGCTGTTCTGGAGACGGAAATCGTCCTCCTGGCTCTGGAGCTTCCCCTGCAGCATCCGTGTCTCCCCCAGTAGCGCCTCCACCTCCTGAAGGGGGGTCCACCACCGGTATCCTGTGGCCAGGACCCCCAGAACTCCCCCCAGGCTCCCTGCAGACCCCCCCAGACCCCATAGCATCCCCCGCAGTAACCTCTGGCACCCCTTAGCACCTGCATGGACCCTATGGAGACCTACAGGTCTCACCCAAGAGCCCCTCAAGATCCCCTGAGATGCCCCCCGATGGTGACTAGACTCCCCAGAGACCACCCAGGATCCCCAGGAACCCACCCAGCATCCCTAGAGACCACCTAGACTCACCCAGCACCCTTGCCGGCACTGCAGACACCTTGCCGGCACTCACAGGAGCCCCCCAAGACTCCCCCCAGCATCCCTGGAGAGCCTCCAGGGCATCCCAGCACATCCCAGGGCCCCCCAGCATCCTGAGAGACCCTCTACGCCCCCCCAGCACCTCAAGAAACCTCCCAGTATCTCTTAAGGACCTTTCCAACCTTCCTCCACCAGCACTAGAGATGCCCCCAGGAAACCCTCAACACCGTTAATGATGCCCCAAGACCCCGCCCCAGCACTTAGACAAAACCCCTCAAGGCCCGCCCTCCCAGCAGCCACAGAGACACCCCCCAGGACCCACCTGCGCCTTCTTGCTCTTACTGAGAGCCTACAAGAGAAAGGAGCGGTCGCAGCGGGGCCGGGGGCGGTGGGGCAGGTCAGAGCCCACGGTGGGGACTCCCCTCACCTTGTTGGCCTTGGCCAGATCCTTGTCCAGCGCCTGCACCCGCTGCCGCAGCCCCAACAGCTCTGGGGGAACACGAGCCGTCAGTGAGGCGGCAGCCGAGCCGAACCGCCCCCCCCCCGGGGTACCCCATCGCATCCCGCCCCCATACCGGCGCCGTTCTTCCGCAGCTCATCCGAGAGGCGGTAGTTCTCCGTCCGCAGCTCCAGCAGCTGCGCCTGGGAGGGGGGAGCGGGGTGAGCGGGGCGGCGGCGGGCAGAAAGCCCCGGGCCCCGCGCCCGGCCCCACCTGCATCCGCTGGAACTCCTCGGCCGACAGGGCCTGCGCCATCTTGGCGCCGCGGGAGGACCCCGCGGGGCGGAGCCGGAAGCGGACGTTCTGGCGAGCCCGCGGGAGACGTAGAGACGCGGACGTGACGCCAGGGCCACAGAGCTGGCGGCCGCCTCGGCGGGCAGAGGGGCCCTGCGGGGACCATAGAGACGGTCCCGCCGCGGAGGGGCCGTGCAGGCCCCCGGCACCGAGGGCGGTTACGCAGCCCCAGGGCACCACAAGGCCCACGCTGCCCCCCCGCGCGGCTCGCGGACTGTCCATAGGCCCGGTACGGACCGCGCCGCTCTGTAAGGGCCGTAGGCACCACCCTCCTTCTGTAGGGTGTCCCCCCCCGAGGGGTTCGAGGCCCCGCAGCGATCCCCTCGGCTACACCGGCCCCCTGGGTGCCACAGCCCTTACAGGGAGTCCCCTGGTCCCCCCGGGGGGCTGCCAATCCTACAGAAGCCCCTCCCCCGCTCTGTAGGCCCCGCCCCCGCTCCCCGGCAACGGGCGGCTCTTCGTTAACAAACGTTTATTTCCCACGCGACGGTTTCCGTACAAAATCGGAGGGGGGAATGGGGGGCAGTCCCTTTAAGGGAGCCGGTGGGCGGGGCCTCTAAAAGAGGGCGGGACCGGGGGAGGGTTAGTACGGTGGGCAGAGCATGTGTGAGTGACAGCGGGGAGGGCGGGGTTTCATGTCTGAGGGCCCAGCCCCCAGGAGCCCGCCAGTTGGGGGGGTGGGGGGAGCTGAAAAAGGGGCGGGGCCAGCCGTGGGCGGAGCCTCTCCATGGGGCAGGACGCGGGGGGTGTCTTCCCTGAGGGGCGGGGCTTTCCCCTGAGGCGGGGCTGCCTCTGGAAGGGGCGGGGCTGAAGATGAACCATAAAAGGGCCACACCCAGTGAAGCCCACGCCGGCGCCTTAAAAGGGCCACACCACACGCCCTCCATAAAAGGGCCATGCCCAGCCGAGGTCCTTTAACGGCGCCCACCAACTGGGCGCCTTCAAAGGGCAACGCAGTGCCATCCTTAAACAGGGCTGTCCCGTTCTAAGGGCCTTAAAAGGGCACCCTGTGAGGCCCACCAGAAACAGCCATTGGGGTGCTGGGGTGGGGCCTCAAGGGGTGCACGGGGGCCCTTCGAAGGGCCACGTGGTGGGGAGGGTCCTTACATGGGCCACGCCCGAGGGTCCTTAAAGGGGCGACGTGGGCGGCGCTCAGGAGTCGTCCTCCATGCTGAGGCTGCTGCGGGGGCTGGAGGCGCGGGAGGGCCCGGGGGAGGCGAGGAGGGCGCCAGGAGGGCCGAGGGGCGACAGTCCCCCACTGTCATCCATCAGGATATCATCCAAGCTCCCCTCGGCACCCCCCAGGCCCAGAGGCAGGCCCAGCCCTGGGGGCAGGTCGTCAGCCAGTGCCAGGTCCAGGAGGCACTGGGGAGTGGGGGGACCCCCTGGGGGGAAGGGGGGGCCCCCAGGGGCCTCCTCGCAGCCCCCCTCGGCCGCTGGCGCCGCCGGAGGGCTCAGGGGGAGCCCGTGCAGCTGTGCCTGCAGCTCCAGCTCCTAGGGGGGCAGGGGAGGTCAGCGATCCATGGGCCCAAATATACCCCCCAGTCTCACAGGTCTCCCCAGACCCCAGCTCAGCCCAACCAGCCTCACAATAACACAATAACACCCCCATTCCCCCGGTTCCACTCCCCCTGGCCCCATGGGCACCCCTCTCCAGGTGACTGACAAACCCATAATGCTCCCATAGCCCCACGAAGCCCCCAAAACCCCCAGTCTACCCCTCTCTGACCCTGTACCCCCAAACCCAGTCCCACAGAGCCTCCCACCTCTGCTGCAGCCCCTCAGACTCCCAGTTCCACCCTCTCCAGTGCCATAAACCACCTCCTTAGACCCATAGGACCCCCCCTCCAGCCCCCCCGGACCTGGACGCGGAGCTGGAGGCTGCGGTTTGCCTGCTCCAAGCGCTGCTGGTGCAGCTCGAGCTCCCGGGAGCGCTGCGTCTCCTTCTGCAGCTTACGGATGTAATCCACCGAGGCTTTCAGGATGGTGCCCTTGTTCCAGCGCATCTCCCTGCCGGCATTGTAACACCTGGGTCCCGCTAGCACCTGCCGTCGGTGCCCCCAGATGCCAGGGTCCCTCACAGGACCTGCTGCGGACCCCCAGCAGCCACCCAGATGCCAGGGCCCCTTGGGGAGTGGGGTCCCCCACTCACGGGTCGTTGGATTTGGGGATGAGAGTCCCTAGTTCCTTGATGCGGTCGTTGATGTTGAACCGTCGGCGCCGCTCGACTGCGGAGAGAGGGGAACACGCATCAGCCCCATGGTAGCTCCCCAGGCCCTTCCGGCCCCCCCTTTTTTCCCCAGCTCACTCAGGTTGTGGTTGTCCTTTTTCTGCCGCTCCTTCAGCAGCGCCTTCGCCTCCGTTTCTGGGGACGGGGAAGCAGCCATCAACAACCCCAGGGCAGGACCCCAACCCCTCCTGCCCGGCAGGGAGCCACCCTTGACCCTCCCTGCCCCACAGGGACTCCCCAAGGCCCCCCCTGGGCCCTTTCTTCCCCAGAGCCCTCCCTCCAGTCTCACAGCGATGCCCAGAACCCTCCTATACCCCAAAGAGACACCTGGGACCCCCTCCCCACCATAGCGAGCCCCCCCAGACCCCTTCTAGCCACATAAGGACCCCGCCAAGGCCCCCCCCCACCCCATAGGACCCCTTGGGCCCCCTCCCCCCAGGCCCTCCCACCCCCCTGAGATGGCCCCCCCTACCCGAGAGTTCGGCCTTGACACGGGGCAGCTCAGCGGGACAGGAACTGCTGCCCCCCTGGGGGGGGCTGAACACTTCCAGGAGGGGCCCGGGGGCGGGCAGCTGTAAGTGGGGGTGGGGTCAGCATGACCATGCCCCCCCGGACCACACCCCTCCAGACCACACCTCCCGCCACCCCGCCCCAGGCCAGCGCCCTCTTGGACAGGCTGGGAGCTGAGCAGGCCCCACCCACCTCCACACAAGCCACTCCTCTTGTGCTTGACCATGCCCACCCACCCCAACCTCCATCTACTTTGGCCACACCCCTCTGAGCAGGCCCCACCCTCCCCTGACCTGATTGGGAGGACCAGGCCATGCCCATATGACAAGGCCACACC
This sequence comes from Athene noctua, assembly GCF_965140245.1. Lineage (NCBI taxonomy): Eukaryota > Metazoa > Chordata > Aves > Strigiformes > Strigidae > Athene > Athene noctua. The sequence goes on from NC_134075.1 coordinate 63,327, forward strand.
CACCTCTCAGGCTCCACCTACTCAGCACCGCCTCTGCCCGTATACAGCAGCAAGCTCCCACACAAGCCCCATTGGCTGGTATAGAGTGTAAACGACGCCCCCAGATGCTCTAATGGGTGGAGCTATGATAAACCACACCCCCAGCCAGGCTCCCCATTGGCCACCCTACACTGTGGTTACAGCCAATGAGAAGCATCGGGCAGGGCTTGTACATGCCACACCCCTTCCAAGGGGCATTGCTTGTGGCAGTCCCCGCCCCCAAGGCCCTTAAAGGGGCAGTGCACCGTGTTCGGGAGCTGGAGACCACCCTCAGCTGGACCGAAGCTGAGCAGCTCGTCATAGCTGGATTCCAGGCTGATGATCTCATCGATGACATCATCAATCTGCGCGGGAGGGAATAAAACCACAAGTACCCATCGGAGCTTCTCAGGATCACCTCAGACCCATGGGGGCAACGTTCACATCCCCGGGATCGTATCCCCGTCCCCAGGCGTTGCATCATCGCTCCCCCACCCCCGACGGCCCTGCGGTCCATATCATGTCACCACCCCCAGAAATCACGTCACTGCCCCGAGGCATCGCATCACACACACCCCCACCCCGCCTGGTGCCAGGTGGCTCCATATGACATCACAGGACTGATTCACCCCCCCCACGCCACCTCACACCCCCCCAGTACCACACCCCATTCTGCAGGAGTGACATCACGACGCTCTCGTGTTGCATCATGGACCCCCCCCTGAATACTGCGGCCCCCCCATGGAACACCACGGCCTCTCCGTGCTGTTCTCCCCATCTCCGGGGGCAGTCTCATCCCTCACCTCTTTCTCAGAGCCGGGGCCGATGTGGAGCAGGGTGAGGGGGCTGGGGGGAGTGGGGGGGGCTGGGGGGGGGCCCGGGGGGCTCGGAGGGCCCCGGCCCAGGGCAGAGGTGAGGTACTGCCGGACCTGCTGCCGCTGGGCCGCCCGTAGGTGGTAGCGTGTGGGGTTCTCCAGGTGGGTCTGCACCTGAGGGGGGACATGGGGGGTGTCAGGGCCAAGGGGGCCCCAGCCCCCCCTTACCCAAGACCCAAAGACCCCCAATTCCCAGCATGCCATCCCCATATCCCCTCTGCCCCAGAGCCCCCCATATTCCCCCCATACCCTCCCTGCCTTCCCCACCCCGAAGCTCAGAGCCTCCCATATGCCCCCTGCACTGCCCCCCCCCCCCTCTCCTGGGGACCCCAATCCCCGCCTGACCCCCAACTCCCCCATTCCCCCCCCCCGGGGGTCCCCCATTTCCCAGCACACACCAGCTCCCTAAAGGTCCTCCAGTGTCCCATGACGCCCCCATCGTGTCCCCCCCCTTTTCCGTGGGGCCTCACCTTGAGCACTTCGGGGGGCACATGGGGGGGCGCCCGGGGCGGGGGGGCACCAACGGCGATGGCTGGTGAGGGTCCAGGCGTGCTGGGGGTTGCGGAGGGGCCGGGGGGGCCCCTCCTCTCCCTCTGCTCCTGCTCCTGCGCCTGCGCCCGCATCAGCTGCTGCCGCAGCAGCACCCGGGAGGAGGGGGGGGCCGCGGGGGGGGCCGCCATGGCCGCTGGGGGGGCCGGCCCCGCACTGCAGAGCAGAGGGTTAATGGCAGCGCGAGGGCTGAGGGGCCAGGGGGGGCTGGGGGGTCGCAGGTACCTGTGGGGCAGGGGCTGGCTCTTCAGACAGTAGAAGGTGCTGGGGGCGTCTGCGGGGCTCCCGGGGGTGTCTCCAGGCGTGTCCCCAGGGGGTTCACTGGGGGGGTCCCCGGGGGTCCCCCCTCCAGGCGGTTCCCACTCGATGTCAGCCACGATCCCCGACTCGGGCAGCACCGAGCTCAGGCTGTGCCAGGGGAGGGGGGTCAGCACCCACCGGCCCCCCAGATCCCCCTCCCAGCTCCCCCTGGGACCCCTCCCACAGCCCCTCACCCCCTCCCAGATCTCCCCGCACCCCCTCCTCACGACCCCTCAAAATCCCTCCCATTCCCCCGCACCCCCCTCCCAGAGCCCTCCCGGACTCCCCCCAAACGCTTCCTCACCCCCCCTGTGCCCCCCCCCTCCCGACGCCCCCTGCCCCGGGACTGTGCGGCCCCCCCCGGGCCCCCCTCACCTGAGCAGCCGGAGGGTGTCAGGGGCGCTGGGCCCCTCCAGCAGGACGTAGACCGTGGGGCGCCCGGGGGGCGGCGCTGGGGGGGGGCCGGGGGGCGCGGGGGCCCCCTCGGCCGCCCCACGGGACATCGCCGCCCCCCGCGCCCCACGGCACCGCTCAGGGGCGCCCTATGGGGCGGGGAGGGGCCCTGCGGGACGGCGGGGGGGGGGTTTGGGCCAGGGGGGCCCTATGGGGCGGGGGGGGGGGGGGCCGCGAAATGCTGGGGGGTGGCGCTGCCCCAAGCCGCGCGAAGGCCGGGGATGTGGGGGCTGCCGCGGGGGTGCGAGAGGTGTCGGGGGGGCCCTGCGGGGCCGGGGAGGGGGGGTCCCGGGGGGGTCGCGGTGCCCCGAGCGGGGTCCGCGGGGCCGAGGCAGGAAACGCTGAGCGACGGGGGGAGGGGAGCTGGCAGGAAGTGACATCACGGGGGGGGAAGCAGGGGGGACCCCGACACCCGCCCGGCCGCCTGGTGCCCGGGAAGGCCTCCGCTCCCCGCCCGGCCGCACGCGTCCCTCTGCGGGGAGCGACAACCCCCCCGCTCCCGGACGCCTGGGTCCCCCCGGAGCCGCCGGGGGGGGGAGCGGGGCTGCCCGGACGCCCGTGTCCCCCGGGGGGGGTGCGGGGCTGACCCCCACCCGGACGCCTGGGTCCCACCCAGCCGTGTGGGTGGCGGGACCCCCCCCCGGCCACGCCGCCCCCCGGAGCAGCGCCCGCCGGGTGACGGTAAGGGGGACCCGGCGGGGGGGGGGGGGAGCTGCCCCGGGGCATTGTGGGAAACGGGGGTTCGGGGAGGGGGGCTGGGGTCCCCCGGGGGGATCCAGGCGTCTGAGCCTCGCCCCCCCACACACCCCTGGGGGCCCCTTCAGCGGGAGAAGGGGCCTGGGTCCCTCGGGGGGGGGGGGGGGGGGGAACGGGACACGACCCCGGGCGCCGGGGGGGGCTGGAGGGGACGCCCCGGTCCCTGGGGAGGGGCTGGGCAGGCGGAAGCGGGGGAGAGAGGCGCGGCGGGAGGGACCGGGCCGTGACCCCCCGGCCCGGGGGGAAGCGGACGCCCGAGTGTCCCGTGTCCCCCCCCCCTCTGGCCGCCTGGGCTGACGGTTCCCCGCAGCGCCCGGGGCCGATGGGTGCCGGCCCCCCGCCCGCCCCACGATGGAGGTGAGGGGCCACATCATCCCCCCGGGGACCTACAGCCCTGCAGGTACGACGGCTCCTGACCTCTGACCCCGCCCTGCCCTGTCCCCCCGTGCCCTCTGACCCCGCAGTGTCTCCCGTGCCCCACTGTGCCCCTGACTTCGGTCCCCCTGCCCCCCATGGTGCCCCCTGACCTCTGACCCCTGGTGCCTTCTGACCCCGGTGACCTGCGGTGACCCTGACCTCTGCTCCCTGGTGACCCCCGTGTCTCTGACCTCTGACCCCAAACGCTGCCCCTGGTGCCCCCTGACCTCTGCCCCCTGACCTCTGCCCGGCGCAGGGGCGCCCGCGGGGCGGCTGCAGGAGCTGCGGGAGCGGCAGCGGGGGCTGCGCCAGGCCCTGGGGCTGCGCCTGCGGGAGCTGCGGCGCCTCTGCCTGCAGGAGGCCGTGAGTCACCCCTGACCTCTGACCTGACCCCCCCCATCCCTGTTCCACCCACCCCCCCCCCCCGGGGACCCGACCCACAGAACACCCTGATCTCTGACCCTCGGGGTTCCGCCCCCCAACCCCATCACCCCCTCAGCCCCCTGGGACCCCCCCAAGCCCCTCTGAAGCCCCCCGGGGTCCCCACTCTCCACCCAGGACACCCATAGAACCCCCTATCCACTCCCCTGCCCCCCCTGGGACCCCTATAGCCCTCCCCAGAACTGCCTTACCCCCCCCCCAACCCCTCCAAGCTCCCTGGTCCCCCAAAGCCCCCTTCCCCTCCTGGAGGCCCCCAGACCCCCCCACCCCAGCCCCCTGGCCCCCAATCGCCCCCCCGCTGTGCGCAGGAGCTGACGGGGAAGCTGCCCCCCGAATACCCCCTGGAGCCCGGCGAGAGGCCCCAGCCACCCCCGCGCCGCCGGGCCGGGGGTCCCCCGCGGGGGCCCCTCCCTGAGGTAGGCAGTGGGGAATGGGGTGGGGGGGGGCTGGAGGGAAGAAGAACGAGGGTCTGGGGGGTGGCGGGAGGCCAAAAATGTCCTTTCCCCCCCCCCCACGGTGTCGCTGACCCAATCCTGCCTCCCACCTGGGTGCGTCCCCTTGCGGCTTCCTGGCCCCCCCGGCGTGACCCCCGGCGCCCCCGTACCCCGGCCTGTCCCCTCACGGCCCCCGTACCCCGATGGTGCCCCGCTGCGCGTCCCGCTATGGCGGCCCCCGAACCCCGGCACGTCCCGCGGCACCCCTAACCCCCACAGCCGCTCGCGGCCCCCGTACCCCACGCGGCCCCCTCCGGCTTCCGAACGGCGGCGCCCGCGGCCCGGCCCGGCCCCGCCGTGCCCGATCCCGGCTCCCGCAGGCGGCGCGGGCGGCCCGGCGGGAGGTGGCGGTGCAGCTGCAGGTGGTGGAGGCCGCCCGGCGCTTGGCGGCCGCCCCTGGGCTGCCCCCCGAGCAGCGCCGTCGCCGCCAGCGCCTGCAGGCCGATGCGGCTCAGCGGCTCCGGCAGCTCCGCGCCCAGCTCGGCGCCGCCGCACACGGTGAGCACCGGGGCGGGGGTTCCCCGGAGCACCGCGGGAGGAGTTGAGGGGTCCCCAAGGCACTGGGGGAGGAGCGGGGGGGGTCCCCAGAGGACCGGGGGGCGGTGGGGAGCTCTGAGGAGAGCCTGGCCTGGGCCGCGGGGGCTGCAGAGAGGCTGAAGCCCCGTGGTGGGTCCCCAAACGGGGCGGGAGCAGGTTTGGGGGGGCCATGGCGGCACTGACCCCTCGTCCCTCGCTTTGGCTCCCTCAGAGGAGAACGGGTCCCTCTGCGATCTGCCTGCGCTGGAGAACGGTGAGTGCCAGACTCTCGGGTGCCCCCCAAGGGATTGGCCTGGACACCCACGTCCCCCGGGGGGGCCCCTGGCTGCTGCGTTCCCACGCTGTGTGTTCCCACAGGGGCTCTGCCGGGGCTGCCCCCACCCAAGCCTCCCCCGAGCGGAGCTGGTCGCCCCTCGCCCCCCCGGGCCGGATCCGGTAGCCCCGACCGCCGGCCTCCCTGGGCCCCCGATGTCCCCCCGGGGGCACCTGGCCGCCGCAGCTCCCTCGCCAGCCCTGCCAGGTGCGTGTCCCCCCAGTCCCAGCCCCCCCTAAGGCCTTTCCCACCCCGTGTCCTCTCCCAAACGCGCTGGGGGGGGGCCCCCGACCCCCCTGACGGGGTGCTGCGGCCCCCAGCCCGGCACGGACCCTGCCCCGCAGCGCTTCCAGCTTCGAGGGCCGCAGCGTCCCAGCCACACCCGTCCTGGCCCGCAGCCCCTGCGCCCGCGGGCACCCCCTTTGCCGGTGAGCGTGTTGGGGGGCCGGGGGGGCACGGTGGGTGGGAGGTGGGGGCTGGGGGGCAATAGCAGGTCCTGGGGGTTGTGCGGGGCCATCGCAGGGCACAGTGAGCAGTGTAGGGGCGCGGAGGGCAGGTGCAGGGGGCTTTGGGGGACCGCGTCCCCTCGGTCTCACCCCGTGTCCCCTCTCTTCCCAGCCCCGAGATGCCAGGGCTGCCCCCCCGGCCGTGGTCGGGCAGCCAGGACTCGCAGCTGGGGGGGCCCCCGGCACCCGGCCCACCCCCACCGGCCCCGCGCACCCGCCGCAGCAACAGCTCGGAGGCCTTGATCGACTGGGGGGGCCCCCCCGAAAGCACCCCTGAGGCTGCCCGGGGCCGGGGGGGCCCCCCCTCAGCCGAGCAGCGCCGCAGCCAGAAGTGGCTGGCGCTGGAGGGGCTGCGGGACTGGTACCTGCGGCACACGGGGGCCCCCCCGGCAGCACCCCCCGGCCCCCGCCTGCCACCCCCCGGCCCTGCCTGGCCCCCCCGCCGCCGTGACACCCCCGGCCTGCCCCACTCGCTCAGCTATGCCGGGGCCCTGGCGCCCAGGTACGGGGCGCCCCGGGGGTACCACACGCCCCTCTTTTAAGGAGGGGTGTTGGGGGTAGGCCCCCATTTGGGGGCATGATGTGAGCAACCCCCCCAAGGAGGCGGATATCACCAGTTTGGGGACCCTCCCGTCCATTGGGGACCTCCAGACGTCGTCAATTTGCGGACAAGGAGGGCCTTGATTTTGGGGTACCAGTAGCTCCAGCTTGGCCTCTTGGTTCTTCAGGGACCCCTAAACGTCCCCAAATTGGGGACTCCCACTTGGAGACCCCTGACACCCCAAATGTGCCCCCATTGGGCCCCCCCAACCCTCCCCCTTCAGCCCTACTCCATGGGAGACACTCAGAAGTCCCCAAATGCATCAGTTTGGGGTCCCCCAGCAGCCCCACATTTGAGGTCTCCCCGGGGTGGGGTCCCTTCCCCAGTTTCCCTTCAAACCCCCATTCCGGGGCTCCCCCCCACCCCGGCATCCCTGCCCATTTCTGGGGGACATTTCTCCTGCCTTTCTTTTTCTTCTCCTGTGTCCTTTTCTTTCCTTAATTCTGGGGGTGGGAGGGTGGGGGTCCCAGGCAGAGAGGGGGGTCCAGAGGGGGGTCCCCATCCCCAGGGCTTTGGGTTGTCCAGGCGGGGGTGGGGGGGGGGGACATGTTTGGGGGGGGCTAATTGCTGTTTTTCTTCTCTCTCTTTTGTTTCTGTTGTCTTCCCCTGTGTTGTGTGCTTTTTTTCCCTCTGTATTTCCTTTATTTTCTCTTTATTTCTCTTTTTTGACATCTCCCCCTGCTCCTGCCACCCCCAGGGCCTCGGGGGACCCCCCTGTGGCCAGCCCCACCACCACCACGGACCCGCAGCCCCCCGGCACTCTGGTCTGACCCACAAATCCAAGGGGTCGCACCCCCGGAATCACTCCATTCCCCCCCCCCCTTCCCTTGTGTGGGGAGGGGTCCCCAGGTATGGGTGGGGTGCCCCTAAATTTGGAGGGAGCCCCCAACCTGGGGCCTCCCTGGCCGCTCCTGGTGAGCTGCTGGTTTCAGGGGGCCCCCGTCGCATGCCCCCCTCAGGAGAGGGGGTTCGGCGGGGTGGGGCGAGGGGGGGGGGGGCGCACAGCTGGGTTCAATACAGGGACCTGCTGCCACTGCTTTGCCTGCCTCTTTCTGGGGGGAAATGCTGCTGGTTTGGGGTTCCTTGCTCACCGTATAGCTCCTGTACGGCCTCGGGGGTGGGTCGTTACATGTTCCAAACACGTCCAGGGGTTGTCGGTGTGGCCTGGAGGGGAGGGGGGAGGAAGTGGCCCCCACACATTTTTGGGAAGAGCTGTGCATCCTATGGGGGCTGTACGTAGTTCCTATAGGGTTTGGGAAGGGGACTGTATAGAATTGATGAGTCTGGGCCAATCGATCTGTTCCTGGCAGAACTGTGCTTACGCAGTCTCAGGTAAAGCTGCAGTCAGGGGGTCTGTAGAGCTCCGGGGGGGTCTCTGTGTTCCTGGGAGGGGTCTGCCTGGATACCTCTGTATGTCCTCGCAGCGCAGGTCAGGGCAGCTCTGTGTGGCCCATATATATTTTGGGGGGTACGTACAGCTCCTGTCCAGGCCCAGGTGGGGGCTGTGTGCTGCTGGTACATCCCGGGGGGATCCACGGGGGGAGCGCAGGGCCAGTGCTTGGCTGGGGAGCTGCGCGGCCCCTATAGAGCTCCTGTAGAGCCCCCATAGAACTTCTATAGAGCCCCTATAGAACCGTGATAGAGCCCCTGTAGAGCCGGGCGCCAAGCCACGCCCCCAACTAGGACACGCCCCCCGAACGTCGCCGAGGCTCCGCCCCCCCGTGGCCCTCGCGCCGGTTCAAAGCGCGTCCGCCTCCGCGGTGAGGCCCCGCCCCCGGCGCTCCGCCCCCTGGCCCCACGTCTCCCCAGCGGCTGGGCTGGCCAATCGGCGGTCGGGGGCGGTGGGCGGGGCGCTGCCCATTGGCCGCGGGGGCGGAGGCGCGGCGGAGGGAGCGGCGCGCGAGAGAGCGGCGCGGCGAGGCGAGGCTGAGGTGAGGGCGGCAGCGCGCGGCGGGGCCTGGCCGGCGGTGGCGGGGAAAAGCGCCGGGGGCCCGGCCGCTAACGGGGGGCGGTGGTGCGGGTGGGGGCGTCCGGGGCGGGGTCGCGTCCACCCTCCCTCACTTGGCTTCCTCCTTCCTCCCCCCTCGCAGCTCAGCGACGACCGTAACGGCGTTGCCATGGCGACGACGGCGCACCCCTATTGGCCCCGGTCTCTGCCGTTGCCGGGCTACGTGGCCAGCGCGCGCCCCGGCTGGCAGTGCGCAGGCGCCGTAGCGGCTGCCGGGGCGGGGCTGCTGGCGCTGGGCTGGGTGCTGGGCGGGGCGAGGGGCGGGGCCTCGCGAAGCCCCGCCCGCCGCCTGGCGCTGGGCTGGTTCCTGATGTGCGCGGGGGTGCACGGGGTCCTGGAGGGCTACTTCAGCCTGCGGCACCGGGAGCTGCCCGCCGACACCGGGCTGCTGGCCGACGTCTGTGAGCGCCGGGCAGGGGTGGCGGGGGGGCCCGGGGCGGATAACGGTGGCCGGGGGAGGCTCTGGGGCTGCTAAAGGGGGTCTGAGTACCCTGGGGAGGGTCCCCATCGCCTGCGTCCCTTTGGGGAGGGGTCCCCTGGGGCACCAGTGGGCCCTGAAGGGAAAAGGGGGTTCTCTGGGCATCATGGGAGGGGCACACCCGGGTGTCACAGGGCCATGGGGCGGTGGGGGGGCTGTGTGCTGTGTGCCCTGGGGGGCGTGGGGGTGCACCCGGACGCCTGGGTCACCCCGCTAACCCTGCGCTGCCTGCAGGGAAGGAGTACGCCAAAGCTGACAGCCGCTACATGACGTGAGTTGCGGAGGTGGCTGGGTGGGTGGGTGGGGAGGGACGTGTCCGGCGGACACGGGCATCCAGCTGACCCCGCTCTGTGTGTGTCACCCCTTTTTTCCAGGAGCGATGACTTCACGGTTGCCATGGAGACAGTGACCGCCTGGGCCTGGGGCCCCCTCAGCTTCCTCACCTTCCTCGCGTTTCTGCGCCGCCACCCGATCCGCTACGTCCTGCAGCTCATCGTCTCCCTCGGTACACCTGGGACTCCCGCACACCTTGGGGAAGGGAGGTGAGGGGGGGGCCGCCCGTGTCCCTGCGGCCGCCCAGCCCTCCCTGACAGCATCTCCCTACCCACGCACAGGGCAGCTCTACGGGGACGTGCTCTACTTCGCCACGGAAGCGCGTGCGGGCTGGAGCCACAGCGACCCCCAGCCCCTCTACTTCTGGGGCTACTTCGTGGGGCTCAACGGGGTGTGGGTGCTGGTGCCTGGTGCCCTCCTGGCCGACAGCTGCCGTCAGCTGGCCGCCGCCCAGCGTGCCCTTGACCGTCCCCGCCACAAAGCCCACTGAGCCCCGGCGCTTGGGTCCCCCGCACGACGCCTGGACACCTGGGTCCCAGCTGGGAGACCCCTCCTCTGAGGGGCTGTTCAGCATGAATTCGGCACGGGGCAGGGCCTTGAGTCCCCAGGAAAGGATTCAGCGTGTGCCTGGACGCCTGGGTCCCCTCGGGGCATCCCTGGGGCTGCAGTCATTCCCCCCCAGCGAGAGCTCGGGGACAGCAGCCCGATGCCGCAGTCCCCTTGGGCAGGGAGGGGGGGTTCCACCCTTGTTACTGGGAGCTGTGGGATGGATTTTAATAAACGAGCTGAAAACAGAACCGTGGGTCTGTGCTGGGGGGGGCGCGGGGCCGCGCACGCCTGGAGGGCAGGCAGATGGGGCGTGGCCTCCGGGAGATTGACAGCTTTGGGGGTGGAGTCAAGGGAGACGGCGTCCGTACTCGCCTCGCCTCTGCTGCTCCTCAGCCAATGGGAAATTAGGTCGCCTGCCGTGGCCAATGGGAGATTGGGGTGGGCGGGGTTAGACTCGGCCCAATCGCGACTAGAAGTCTTCTCACTGCTCCCGCCCATTCCCGGCGCCTTGAAACCGGATAGGCCAGCGGTCGCTAGGCAGCCAATCAGCGCCAGCGCTCTCCTTAAGTCCCGCCCTATCCGTGCGCCCCAACCAGCCTCCGCTCCCTCGGCGGCCCGGCCGCGCCGCCCAATCAGCGCCCTCTCCTGAAGGAAAGCCTCCTTCCGCAGCTAGCCAATTAGCGCCCGCAGCCTCCCCGAGCCCCGCCTGTCTCCCTGCCACCCAATCAGAGCCCGCTCCGGGCGGACCCGCCTACCAGAGCTCGCCCCAATCAACGCTCTCTCCTTTCCGTCCGCTCCCCGCCCCATCCGCGCCCTCCTCCCGCCTCCCACCCAATCCGCGGGCAGCCGCGTCGTCGCCGGGGCGACGCCGGTCCCACCCCCTCTCCCGCCCTCCCTCCCCGCCGGCCTCCGCGAGGGCGGGACTTCCGGTCGGGGCGCCGGCCAATGGAAGCTCGGCGAGGGCGCCGCTGGCCAATGGGCGCGCGGGCGGCGGGTGAGGCGGAAGCGCCGCGAGAGGTCAGAGGGCGCCGCTGTTGATGTTGACACGGGCCCGGCGGCGGCAGCGCCCCCGCCCGCGCTCCGCGGCCCGACAGCTCCGGCCTTGCAGCCGCGCACGCGGGGGGGCCTGGGCGAGGCCCCCCCGGTTCCGCGGGGCCCGCGGGTAACAGCACCATCCTCGGCCCCCGGCGCCTCCCGGGGCTGCCGCGGCCCGGCGGGGCCTCCCGGTCCCCCCCCCCCCAGTCCCCCCGGCGCCGCCCCATGCGCGCCCCGCAATGACCATCCTTCCAAAGAAGAAGCCGGTGCCGGCGCCCGACGGCGACGGCGACTCAGGCCCGGACGCCGGCCCTGAGCGCGGCGCGGACGCTGGCCCCGAGCGCGGCCCCGGTGGCGTGGGCGAGTCCGTCGGCCCCGGCGGTGTTGGCGGGCCTCGGCCCAGGGCTTCGCCGCCGCCGCCGCTGCGGGGCTGGGCCGGCCTGCCGGCCGCCGGCTCGCCCCCCCCTGCCGGTCCTGGCGGCCCTGTCGGTGGCGGCCCCGTTACGGGGGACGGGCCCGGGTCGCTGCTGGGGCTGGAGGCGGCGGCGCTGGGGCTGCCCGAGCCCCGCGGCCCCGGCAGTGGCGGCGGCGGCGGCGGCCCCGGACACAGCAAGCGGCGGCGGCGCGGAGGGGCCGGGCCCAGTGGTGGCCCCGGCGGTGGTGGCCCCGGCTGCGGCGGGCCTGGCGGGATGGGCCTCGGGCTGGGTATGGGCCCTGGTGGCAGCCCCGGCCCCGACGAGGCAGGAGGCGGCTACAACAGCGAGGACGAGTATGAGGCCGGGCGGGTGGAGATGGACCCGGCCACAGCAGAGCAGGTGCGAGGGCCGGCACCGGGACAAGGGGGACCTGGGGGCACCGGGCCCTGGGGTAAGGGCAGGTGGTGGGGCGGGGGGCCACGGTGGGACCCGAGTGGCCTGGGGTGCTTTAGGAGCTCTCTGGGTGTCTCTGTGCTCTGAGCCCCACAGTTGTGTGAGTCACACGAGGTGATTGTCCCGTGTGGCATGTATCCCCCCGCCCCGGAACCCGCCTTGTCCCCTCTCCTTCCCGTGTGTGTGTCCCCGGGGACCCCCGTGCTCGTTGCGCTCATCCCCGCGTGGGGTGGGTGTTGGGTTCCTGCTGCGTGTGTCCCCGGGGACCCCTCCCTTGCCCCCCCCCCGCAGTGTGTGGGTGCCGGCGCCAAGCCCAGCTGTGTCTCCAGCAGGAGCACCGGTTCGAGAAGGCGCTGCGGGAGAAGAAAGGCTTCATCATCAAGCGCATGAAGGAGGATGGTGCCTGCCTCTTCCGGGCAGTGGGTGAGCCCTGTCCCCCCCGACCCCAACACCGGGATCTCAGGTGTCTGTGGGCAGAGGCTGACACCCCCCTCGCTGTCCTTTTCTGCCCCCCTTGCCTGCCTGTAGCTGACCAGGTGTACGGAGACCAGGACATGCACGAGGTGGTCCGCAAGCACTGCATGGACTATCTTGTAAGGCACTGGGAGGGAGCCGTGGGGCACTGAGGTGTGCAGGAGGGTGATGGCAGGGCACTGAGGGGTTCTGGGGGGCACA
>NC_134075.1:75733-89558 GCF_965140245.1 Athene noctua
CGTTCACCCACTCTACCCAGTATCAATCGATGTGAACCAGTTTGGACCAGTATAAACCACTTTTGACCAATATAAACCAGTACAAACCAGTATACACCAGTATAAACCAGTATACACCAGTACAGAGCCACTATAATGCGGCACACCCCCCCGTACCCCAGCACGCACCCCCCGTTCAGCCACTCCCCCCAGTATCCCCCAGTATAAACCAGTACAGATGTCTCTGGAACAATGTAAACCAGTATAAACCAGTATAAACCACTATGTAACAGCCCAAACCAGTATAAACCAGTATACACCACTACAGACCAGTATAATGAGCATCCCAACATGCCCTCATGGCCTCTACGCTCTGCCCAGTATCAACCAGTATAAACCAGTATAGCTCAACATACACCAGTATAGAAGAACTATAGACCAGTGTAAACCAGTGTAAACCAGTATAAACCAGTATAAACCAGTATAAACCAATACGGGGTAGCGCGAGGCACTGGGCAACCCAGTGCGCACCCCCAGGCCTACACCTCTGCCCAGTACATCCCAGTATAAACCAGTACAGATCGATATTAAGCCAGTACCAAACAGTACTGACCAGTATGGACCAGTACAAACCAGTATGGACCAGTACAAGCCACTGCCCACCCCCAGCTCAGCTGCTTCTGCACCTCCACCCAGTATAAACCAGTATAAACCAGTAAAAGGGGCCCAGTATCAATCAGTACAAACCAGTATGAACCAGTACAGTCCAGTATGTGTCCCAGTACGCACCAGTACAGACCAGTACAAGCCCTCGGTATGCACCAGTGCAGGCCAGTATGACCCCAGCATGCACCAGTACACACCAGTATGACCCCAGTACACACCAGTCCATCCCAGTATGACCCCAGTATGCCCCAGTACACCCCAGTATGCCCCCCCCACCCCAGTCCCTCCCAGTATGACCCCAGTCTGTCCCAGTATGATCCCAGTATGACCCCAGTCCCTCCCTGTCTGACCCCAGTATGACCCCATCCCATCCCAGTCCCTCCCAGTCCATCCCAGTATGACCCCAGTCCCTCCCAGTATGACCCCAGTATGATCCCAGCCCATGCCAGTCCCTCCCAGTCCATCCCAGTATGACCCCAGTCTGTCCCAGTCCATCCCAGTATGACCCCAGTCCGTCCCAGTATGACCCCAGTCCATCCCAGTCCCTCCCAGTATGACTCCAGTCCCTCCCAGTATGACCCCAGTCTGTCCCAGTCCATCCCAGTATGACCCCAGTCCCTCCCAGTCTATCCCAGTCCATCCCAGTATGACCCCAGTCCCTCCCAGTTCATCCCAGTATGACCCCAGTCCTTCCCAGTCCCTCCCAGTATGACCCCAGTCCCTCCCAGTCCATCCCAGTCCTTCCCAGTATGACCCCAGTCCCTCTCAGTATGGCCCCAGTCCCTCCCAGTCCATCCCAGTATGACCCCAGTCCCTCCCAGTATGACCCCAGTCCCTCCCAGTCCATCCCAGTCCTTCCCAGTATGACCCCAGTCCCTCCCAGTATGACCCCAGTCCCTCCCAGTCCATCCCAGTCCCTCCCAGTATGACCCCAGTCCCTCCCAGTCCCTCCCAGACTCACCGCAGGGCGGGGGGGGCCCGGGGGGCAGGAGGGCCCCTGTGGCGGGGGGGGGGGGGCTGCCCCGGGGGGGCTGCAGCAGCTCCAGGTATCGGGGGGGCTCCGGGGGGGGCCCCGTCCAGGGGGGGGCTCCCAGTGACCCCCCCTCAGCCCACGGCACCAGCGACAGGCGGCCTGGGGGGGGCACAGCGGTGAGGGGGGGGCAAATCGGGGTGGGGGGGGCCCTGGGGGGGCAAATTGGGGTGTGGGGGGGTATTTGGGGTGTGGGGGGGGAATTTGGGGTGGGGGGGGCCTGGGGGGGGAATTTGGGGTGTGGGGGGGTATTTGGGGGGGGAAATTGGGATGGGGGGGGAATTTGGGGTGGGGGGGGTATTTGGGGGGGGAAATTGGGGTGTGGGGGGGGCCTGGGGGGGGCAAATTGGGGTGTGGGGGGGGAAATTGGGGTGTGGGGGGGCCCTGGGGGGGCAAATTGGGGTGTGGGGGGGGAATTTGGGGTGTGGGTGGGGCCTGGGGGGGCAAATTGGGGGGTGGGGGGGTATTTGGGGTGTGGGGGGGGAATTTGGGGTGGGGGGGTATTTGGGGGGGGAAATTGGGGTGTGGGGGGGGCCTGGGGGGGGCAAATTGGGGTGTGGGGGGGTATTTGGGGTGTGGGGGGGGAATTTGGGGTGGGGGGGGCCTGGGGGGGGAATTTGGGGTGTGGGGGGGCCCTGGGGGGGGCAAATTGGGGTGTGGGGGGCCGCCGGGCCGTGTGGGGGGGTCAGTACCTGGCGGGGGGGGGAAGGGTCCCAGCAGCCCCCCCGGCTCCAGCCCCTCGGGCCCCCCCAGGCCCAGGAAAGTTCCGGAATCTTCTGGAAAAGGGGGGGGGGGGGCCCCCATCCGGCCCCCCAGCGCCACAAACTCCATGGGGGGCCCCGAGCGGCACCTGCGGGAGACACACCCACCCCCCCCAAAAAAATAATTAATAATTAACCCCCCCAGACACACCCCCGCCCGACCCCCCTAATTAATAATTAACACCCAAACACCCGCCTGTGCCCCCCCCCCAAAAAAAAAAAAAAATTGGGTTTTTTTTTCCTTGGGTTTGGGGGCTGCCCCCCCCCCAATCCCAACTTTAATTTTTTTCTTAATTTTGGGGGCCCCCCCCCCCAAAAAAAATTTTTTTGGGGGGTGATTTTCCTTAGTTTTGGGGATGTGTCCCCCCCCCCAAAAAGAAAATAATTTTTTTTTCGGTGTTTTTTCTCAGTTTTGGGGTTTTTTTGGGGACGTTTTTCTTGATTTTTGGGGGCCCCCCCCAAAAAAAATTTTTTTTTTTTTCAGTGTTTTTTTAACGCGTCCCCCCCCCCAAAAAAATTAATTTTTTTGGGGTGTTTTTTCTTAGTTTTGGGGATTTTTTTGAGGAATAATTTTTCTAGGTTTTGAAGGCCCCCCCCCCGAAAAAAAATTCATTTTTTTGGGTCGTTTTAGAGTGTGTGTGTCCCCCCCCCCCCAAAAAAAAAAATTTTTTTAGGGTGTTTTCTCTGTTTTTGGGTTAATTTGGGGCGATTTTTCTTGATTTTGGAGCCCCCCCTCCAAAAAAAATATTTTGTGTGTGTCCCCCCCCCAATTAATATTTTGGGGTGTTTTCCTTGGTTTTGGGGGTTTTGGGGGGGAAGTTTTTTCCTGATTTTGGCCCCCCCCGCCCCCCCTAATTAATAATTAACACCCAAGCACCCGCCTGTGCCCCCCCCCAAAAAAAAAACACTTTTTTTTTGGTCCTATTTTGGCTTTTTTCTGGAGTTTGGGGGATGCCCGCCCCCCCCCCAATCCCAATTTTTAATTTTTTAATTTTTTTTTTTTAATTTTTAAATTTGGGGGGGCCCCCCCCCCAAAAATACCATTTTTTTGGGTTGTTTTCCTTAATTTTGGGGTGTGTCCCCCCCCAAAAAAAAAATTATTTCTGGGTGTTTTTCTTTGTTTTGTTTTGTTGGGGTTTTTTTTGGGGGGGGGGGAGTTTTTTCTCGATTTTGGGGCCCCCCCCCCAAAAAATTTCCATTTTTTTAGATGTTTTTTCTTGGTTTTGTTATTTTTTTTTTAAATTCTTTTTATTTTGCCCCCCCCCCAAAAAAAAAGTGTTTTTTTGATGATTTTTTGGTTCCTCCCCCCCTAAACCCCATTTTTTTGGGGGTGTTTTTTTCTTAATTTTGGGGCCCCCCCTAAAAAAAACCCCCACATTTTGGGGTGATTTTTCCTCATTTGGGGGCAAGTATCCCCCCCCCCCATATTTTTTTTAATCATTTTTCTGACTTTTGGAGTCTCCCCCCAAAAAAAAACCTTTTTTTTTTTTTTTTTTTAAATTTTGGGCCCCCCCTTTAAAAAAAAAAAACAAACATTTTGGGGTGATTTTTATATTTCCGACCCCCCCCCCCCGCATTAATTTTTAGTAGTTTTTCTTACTTTTGGATAATGCCCCCCCCCGCCCTAAAAAAACTCTTTTTTTTTTGTTTTTTTTCTTAATTTTTGGGTATGTCCCGTGTCCCCCCCCCCGGTCCAAATCCTTTTTTTTTTTTTTTTTTGTTGCGTTTTGGGGAGGGGGATTTTTTTTTTTTTTTTTCGGGGGGGGGGTCACTGACCTGAAGCCGCCGTGTCACCGCGGGTCTGGCCGGACGCAGTTTTGGAGGGGGGGGGGACACACACACAGACAGAGAGACAAAGCCCCGCCTTGGGGTTGGGCAACAAAACCCCACACCCCCCCCTGAAAAAAAAAAAAAAAAAAAATTATTTAAAAAAAAAAAAAAAAAGGGGGGGCCCCCAAAACTTTTTTAAGGGGGGGGGGGAAACTTTGGGTGGATTTTGGGGATGGGAAGGCCGAAGCGGGAGGGGGGGGGGGGGGTGTCTGGGTGTGTTTTGTGGGGTGTGGGGGGGATTTTTTAAATTTTTTTTTTTTTTGTGGGGGGGTGTGGACACGTGGTTCAACCCCGGGGTGCCCCCCCCCGGGGTGTGGGGGGGTGTTAACGGCCCCCCGGGGCTGCCGGGTCCTGATAAGCCGCTTTATCTGATAGCGGGGCCGCGGCGGTTGGGTTTGGGGGGGGGCCAAAGGCGGGGGGGGCATAGGGAGGGGTTGGGGGGGGATCTGAGTGCCCTGGGGGCCCCCCCCCGCTAAGAAAATGAGGGTTTGGGGCCCCCAAACCGCCCCCCCGGGGGGGGGGCGGAGGTTTTTTTCCCCGAAACGTCGCTTTATCGGGTCAGGACAGAGCAAGGAAACACCCCCCCCCCCCCCCTTGAAAAAAAAAGGGAAAAAAAGGGTGTTTTGGGTGGTTTTAGAAAAACAGCACCCGCCCGTCGGCAAGAGGGGGGTGAGCGGGTGGAAATTTGGGGGGTTCGGGGTGAAAATTGGGGGTTCGGAGGGGGAAATTTGGGGGTTTTTAAGCGGAAAGTGGGATTTGGGTGGAAAAACGGGGATTTGGGGGCAAGGGAATGAAAAATGGGGGTTTTGGGGAAATGTGAATTGAGGGAAATGGGGTTAAAAAGGGGGAAAAAAAGGGAGAGGGGAGGCGGGAAGTTGCGGGAGGGGGGGTGATTCGAATTTGGGGGGAAAACGGGGAAATTAGAGAATTTCTGGGCGGAATCGCGATTTTCCGTCGGGTTTGGGCGAAAACGGGCGGGTTTTGCACCAAAATGGTGGTTTCCGCGCCCAAACCGGGGGGGGGTTTCACCTCAAAACTTGGGTTTTCAAACTCAAATTGGGAGGTTTAGAATCGGAATGGGGGGGTCAGATGCCCAAATTTTGGGTTAATCGGGGGTTTTCGCCCAAAATTCACTTTTTTGGCAGCGAAATGGGGGGTTCGGCCCCAAATTTGTCATTTTTCGGTCTCAAAATGTTTTGTGTGTTTTTGTTTTTTTAAGGGAGAAACAGAGGCGGGAAGTGAAAAATTGGGGGTTTCAGCCCCAAAATTGGGAATTCGAAAGGAAAATTGGGAAATTTTCCAGGCGAATCGGCAAATTTCAACCGAAAATTGCAATTTTCTCCCTTCAATTTGAGGCACAAATTGGATTTTTTTTTTTTTCCCCCCAAAATTTATGGTTTTTTCCTCCAAAATTTATTAATTTTTTTAACCTCAAAACTCAGGTTTTCAACCCCAAATCGGTGTTTTTTAGGTTTGGACTGGTGGTCTCAGCCCCTAAAATGAGGATTTTCAGCTCAAAAATTGGGATTTTCAGTTCAGAGTTTGGATTTTTGTCTCAGAATTGACAAAATTTGGTCCCAAATTGGGGGTTTTTAGCCCCAAAATCGGTAGGTTTCAGCCCCAAAAGTCGCATTTTTCTACCCCAAGATCAGGGATTTCGTAGCTCAAACCTGGGAATTTTTCAATCTAAAATTCGGGGAGATTTTTCAACCCAAATTTGGAAATTTTTCAGCCTAAATTTTGATTTTTTTTCGGTCTAAATTTGGGAGATTTTTCAGCCTAAATTTTAAATTTTTTTCAGCCTAAATTTGGGAGATTTTTCAGCCTAAATTTTGATTTTTTTTCAGCCTAAATTTGGGAGATTTTTCAGCCTAAATTTTGATTTTTTTTCGGTCTAAATTTGGGAGATTTTCCAGCCTAAATTTTAATTTTTTTTCAGCCTAAATTGGGAAACTTCAGTCTAAATTTTGAGAGATTTTTCAGCCTAAATGTTGGGAGATTTTTCAGCTCAAATTCGGAAACTTTTCAGTCTAAATTGAGGAAAAATTTTCAGCCTAAATTTGGAGAGTTTCCAGCCTAAATTTGGAGATTTTTAATCTTAAATTTATTTAGGTTTTTCAGACTAAATTTGGAGATTTTTCAGCCTAAAATTGGGGAGATTTTTCAACCTAAAATTGGAGATTTTTCAGCCGAAATTTGAGGGAAATTTTTCAGCCTAAAGTTGGAGATTTTCCAATCTAAATTTGAGATAATTTTCTGCCTAATTTGAGCAGATTTTCCAGACTAAATCTGGAAACTTTTTGGTCTAAATTTGGAGATTTTTCAGCATAAATTTGATAAGATTTTCCAGCCTAAATTGGAAGATAATTCAGACTAAATTCAGGAGATTTCTCAGCCTAAATTTAGGAAATTTTTCAGCCTAAATTTGGGGGGATTTTTCCGTCTAAACTTGGGGAGATTTTTCATTTTAAATTTGCAGATTTTTCAGGTTAAATTTGGGAGATCTTCCAGTCTAAATTCAAGAGATTTTTTCTGCCTAATTCAGAGAAAATTTTCCGTGTAAATTTGGAGATTTTTCAGCCTAAATTGAGAGATTTTTCCTCATAAATTTGGGGAGACTTCTCAGACCAAATTTGGAGACTTTTCAGCCTAAATTCGGTGAGATCTTTCAGCCTAAATTTGAGATATTTTTCAGCCTAAATCTGATTTTTCTGCCTAATTTGGAGATATTTTTCAGCCTAGATTTGAGATATTTTTCTGCCTAATTTGGGGAGATTTTTCAGCCTAAATTTGAAGGATTTTTCTGCCTAAATTTGAAAATTTTTCTGCCTAATTTGGGAAGACTTTTCTGCCTAAATTCGAAAGATTTTTCTGCCTAATCTGGGGAGATTTTTCAGCCTAAATTTGAGATATTTTTCTGCCTAAATTTGAAAGATTTTTCTGCCTAATTTGAGAAGATTTTTCAGCCTAAATTTGAAATACTTTTCTGCCTAATTTGGGGAGATTTTTCAGCCTAAATTTGAAAGATTTTTCTGCCTAATTTGGGGAGATTTTTCAGCCTCAATTTGAAAGATTTTTCTGCCTAATTTGGGAAGATTTTTCAGCCCAAATCGCGAAACTTTTTCAGCCTCAAATCAGGGAAACTTTTCAACCTAAACTCGAAAAATTTTCACCCTAAACTCAAAAATTATTCCGACCTAAATTTGAAATTTCTCAACCTACAATTGCAGACGTGCCCCCCCCGGTTCGAATTTAGGGAAATTTCCCAATTTTTAAATTTTGAAATAATTTCCAGCCTAAACCGAGGGCTCGTTCCAGGGCTCCCCCCACCCCCAAACCGGGGGGGGGGTGTGTTTTTTCCCCCCACCCCCGTGGCCACTGACCTCCCCCTCTCCTCGGCCCCAAATCCGGCGGTTTTCATCCTCCCGTCGCCGCCTCTTCGCCCCCTAAGTCGCCATTTTTGTCGTCGCCTCCGCCCGTTCCGGGTTCAAAACGACGTTTTTTACCATTTTCGTCGTTTCTGACACCGGTTTGATCCTCGAGGGGGGGTTAGATTTGGAAAAAGGGGGGAGGGGGGGGACACCCCCAGCTGTTTGGGTGCTCCCCCCCCCCCCCAAATGGAAGGATCCAACCAATGGGGTGGCGATGGGGTGGGGAGGGGGGGTGGGGGGGCTGTCACCAGGGGTCCCCCCGAGTTGGGGGGTGCAGGGCGGTGTGGGGGGGCAGCGTCGAGGACAAGGGGGTGTCCAGGTTGAAATCGGGGGGCGCTCGGGACCCCCCCGGGAGGGGTGGGGGGGTCAGTTCCAGGGGGCCGAAGAAATAGGGGTGCAGCAAGGCCTGGAGGGGGGGCAAAAAAAAAAGTGGGGGGGGCCACAGGGGGGGACCCCTGACCCCCCCCCCGGGGGCTTCTCCCCATTTTCCCCCCAAAATTAAAAAAAAAAAAAACAAAAAAACCAAAAAAATAGGAGAAAGGGAGAGCCCCCCCCCCGAGGTGATGCTGTGGCCACGCCCCCAAGGGCTTAAGCCACGCCCCTCACGCTGAGACACGCCCCCCCGGCTTGGTTCTACGGCGGTGTCGCCCCCGCATGCTGTAGCCACGCCCCTCCCCTCGGGAAACCACGCCCCCGACGATTCGGACCTATCCTGGGCGCCCCCCAGCGGCTGCAGAAACGCCCCACACACTAAGCCACGCCCCCCGCCCAGACCTATGGCGGACGCTGCTCTGCGCTAAACCACGCCCCCCTCGGCTTGGACCTATGGCGGACGCCCCAAGCCGCGGCAGCCACGCCCCTCAGCCCGCGGGGACCTATCACAAGCGGCCTGCGGCGCTAAGCCACGCCTCGTAGCCTCACGCGGACCTATCCTGAGCGATTCCCAGCGCCAAGCCACGCCTCCCTTGGATTGGACCTATCCTGGGCCGTGGCAACGCCCCCCCAGCCCTGCGCGATCCAATGGCGGCGGCCTCCCACGCTCAGCCCCGCCTCCCACCTCCGCACGGCCCTATGGCGGGTGCCCGCCTGCACTAAGCCACGCCCCCAGCCCTAAGTACACCTATAATGGGCTGCTCCCGCTTAGTCCCGCCCCCCAACCCCGCACGGCCCAATGCCGAGCGCTCCCAACACGCAGCCCCGCCTCCCAGCCCCGTGCAGCCCAATGGTAGAGGCCCGTTACGTTTAGTCCCGCCTCCCCGCCCCGTGCAGCCCAATCGCGGCGGTCCCTTACGCTTAGCCCCGCCCCGCAGCCCCGTGAAGCCCAATGGCCGCAGTCCCTTACGCTCAGTCCCGCCCCCCCAGCCCGTCGCGGCCCAATGGCGGGCGCCGCCCGGGCCCGGCCCCGCCCACCTGGTGAGCGCGGATGCGCATGCGCGCGGGGTAGCGCAGGAAGCGGCGCAGCAGGTCCAGCGCGTCGGGCGGGGCCTCGGGCACGAGCTCGCGCAATGGCGCCCCCCGCTGGCGGCGGAACCGGATCTTGGGGTAATCGGGGAGCGCCAGCAGCTCCTGCGGCCAGTACGGACCAGTACGGACCGGTACGGACCAGTACGGACCAGTACGGACCGGTACGGACCGGTACGGACCGGTACGGACCGGTTCCCGTCCCGGTATGGACCAGTAGGGAACACTGTGCACCAGTACGGACGTGTTTCCTCCCAGTACAACCCAATTCCTGTCCCAATAGGGACCAGTGCGCACCAGTTTCCTCCCAGTACATCCCAGTTCCTGTCCCAGTAGGGATCAGTGCGCACCAGTTTCCTCCCAATATGCCCCAGTCTCTCCCAGTCCCCCTCAGTGGCCCTCCCAGTCCATCCCAGCCCCCCCAGTGCCCATCCCAGTCCCCCCAGTGACCCTCCCAGTCCATCCCAGCCCCCCCAGTGCCCGTCCCAGTCCCCCCAGTGACCCTCCCAGTCCATCCCAGTCCCTCTCAGTGCCCCCCGAAGTCCCTCCCAGACTCCCCCAGTCCCCCCAGTGTCCCTCCTAGCCCCTCCCAGTCCCCCCCAGCGCCTCCCAGTCTGTCCCAGCGCCTCTCAGTGCCCCTCCCAGACTCCCCCAGCCCCTCCCAGACACCCCCAGTCCATCCCAGTCCCCCTAGTGCCCCTCCCAGACTCCCCCAGCTCCTCCCAGACACCCCCAGTCCCCCCAGTCCCTCCCAGACTCCCCCAGTCCATCCCAGTGCCCCTCCCAGTCCCCCCAGTGTCCCTCCTAGCCCCTCCCAGTCCCCCCCAGCGCCTCCCAGTCTGTCCCAGCGCCTCTCAGTGCCCCTCCCAGACTCCCCCAGCCCCTCCCAGACACCCCCAGTCCATCCCAGTGCCCCTCCCAGCCCCCCCAGCCCCTCCCAGTCCCTCCCAGTCCCCCCCAGTGCACTGACCGGCCAGGCGCGGGGGCTGGGGGTGCCGAGGGCCCGCAGGACGCAGCAGAGCTGCTCGATGTCGCTGTCCCCGGGGAACAGGGGCGACAGGTTCAGCAGCTCCCCGAAGATACAGCCCACGGCCCTGCGGGGCGAGAGCGGCCGGGGCGTGCTGGGCTATACTGGGAGGGACTGGGAGGGGCTGGCGGGCACTGGGAGGGGCACTGGGAGGGGACTGGGGGGGACTGGGAGGCAACTGGGACATATTGGGAGGGACTGGGAGGCACTGGGAGGCAACTGGGACATACTGGGAGGGACTGGGAGTCAACTGGGACATACTGGGAGGGACTGGGAGTCAACTGGGAGGCAACTGGGACATACTGAGAGGGACTGGGGAGCATTGGGAGGGACTGGGAGGGGCACTGGGACATACTTGGAGGGGCACTGGGACATACTGTGAAGCATTGGGAGGGACTGGGAGGCAACTGGGACATACTGGGAGGGACTGGGAGGCACTGGGAGGCAACTGGGACATACTGAGAGGGACTGGAGAGCATTGGGAGGGACTGGGAGGGGCACTGGGACATACTGGGAAGCATTGGGAGGGACTGGGAGGCAACTGGGACATACTGGGAGGGACTGGGAGGCACTGGGAGGCAACTGGGACATACTGAGAGGGACTGGGGAGCATTGGGAGGGACTGGGAGGGGCACTGGGACATACTTGGAGGGGCACTGGGACATACTGGGAAGCATTGGGAGGGACTGGGAGGCAACTGGGACATACTGGGAGGGACTGGGAGGCACTGGGAGGCAACTGGGACATACTGGGAGGGACTGGAGAGCATTGGGAGGGACTGGGAGGGGCACTGGGACATACTGGGAAGCATTGGGAGGGAATGGGAGTCAACTGGGACATACTGGGAGGGACTGGGAGGCACTGGGAGGCAACTGGGACATACTGAGAGGGACTGGGGAGCATTGGGAGGGACTGGGAGGGGCACTGGGACATACTTGGAGGGGCACTGGGACATACTGGGAAGCATTGGGAGGGACTGGGAGGCAACTGGGACATACTGGGAGGGACTGGGAGGCACTGGGAGGCAACTGGGACATACTGAGAGGGACTGGAGAGCATTGGGAGGGACTGGGAGGGGCACTGGGACATACTGGGAAGCATTGGGAGGGACTGGGAAGCATTGGGAGGGACTGGGAGGCAACTGGGACATACTGGGAGGGACTGGGAGGCACTGGGAGGCAACTGGGACATACTGAGAGGGACTGGAGAGCATTGGGAGGGACTGGGAGGGGCACTGGGACATACTGTGAAGCATTGGGAGGGACTGGGAGGCAACTGGGACATACTGGGAGGGACTGGGAGGCACTGGGAGGCAACTGGGACATACTGGGAGGGACTGGAGAGCATTGGGAGGGACTGGGAGGGGCACTGGGACATACTGGGAAGCATTGGGAGGGACTGGGAGGCAACTGGGACATACTGGGAGGGACTGAGGAGCACTGGGAGGGACTGGGAGTCAACTGGGACATATTGGGAGGGACTGGCAGGCACTGGGAGTGACTGGGAGGCAACTGGGAGGGACTAGAAGGCAACTGGGACATACTGGGAGGGACTGGGGAGCATTGGGAGGGACTGGAAGGCAACTGGGAGGGGAATGGGAGGGACTGGGAGGCAACTGAGACATACTGGGAAGGACTGGGGAGCATTGGGAGGGACTGGGAGAGACACTGGGACATACTGGGAGGGACTGGGAGGCAACTGGGACATACTGGGAGGGACTGGGGAGCATTGGGACGGACTGGGAGAGGCACTGGGACATACTGGGAGGGACCGGGAAGCAACTGGGACATACTGGGAAGGACTGGGGAGCATTAAGAGGGACTGGGAGGCAACTGGGACATACTGGGAGGGACCGGAAGAAGCACTGGGTTGTACTTGGCTATACTGGGAGGCAACTGGGAGGGACTGGGAGGAAACTTGTCCATACTGGGAGAAAACTGGGACTATTGAGAAGAAAACAGGCCATGCTGGCCCATACTGGGAGGGAACTGGCCCCTACTGGCTGATACTGGGAGAGAACTGGCCCCTACTGGGAAGGAACTGGCCCCTATTGGCCCATACTGGGAAGGAACTGGGAGGGAACTGATCCCTATTGGCTGATACTGGGAAAGAACTGGTCCCTAATGACCCATACTGGGAGGGAACTGGCCCCTACTGGGAGGGAACTGGCCCCTACTGGCCGATACTGGGAAGAAACTGGCCCCTGCTGGCCGATACTGGGAAGAAACCGGCCCCTGCTGGCCGATACTGGGAAGGAACTGGGAGGGAACTGGCCCCTACTGGGAAGGAACTGGGAGGGAACTGGTCCCTACTGGGAAGGAACTGGCCCCTACTGGGAGAAAACTGGGAGGAACTAGTCCCTACTGGCCCCTACTGGGAGGAACTGGTCCCCTACTGGGAGAGAACTGGCCCCTATTGACCCCTATTGGGAGGAACGGGTCCCTACTGGTCCCTACTGGGAAAGAACCAGCCCCTACTGGCCCATACTGGGAAAGAACTGGTCCCTACTGGTCCCTACTGGGAGGGAACCGGCCCCTACTGGCCCATACTGGTCGGAACTGGTCCCTACTGGTCCCTACTGGGAGGGAACCGGCCCCTACTGGCCCATACTGGTCGGAACTGGTCCCTACTGGTCCCTACTGGGAGGGAACCGGCCCCTACTGGCCCATACTGGTCGGAACTGGTCCCTACTGGGAGGGAACCGGCCCCTACTGGCCCATACTGGTCGGAACTTGTCCCTACTGGTTGGAATTGGTCCCTACTAGTCCCTACTGGGAGGGAACCGGCCCCTACTGGCCCATACTGGGAAGGAACCGGCCCCTACTGGCCCATACTGGTCGGAACTGGTCCCTACTGGTCCCTACTGGTCGGAACTGGTCCCCACTGGTGCGCACTCACCACAGATCCACGCCCTCGTCGTAGGTGCGGGCGCCGTAGAGCAGCTCGGGGGCGCGGTACCACCTGGGCGGCACCAAACTGGGGTTAACTGGTGTGACTGGGAATGGCGGGGGGGCGGGGGCGGGGGGGCGTGGCTACCTGGTGGCCACCTGGTGGCTGTAGGGGCGGGGGGGCGGGGCCAGCACCCGGGCCAGCCCGAAATCCGCCAGTTTGAGGCGGCCCCGCCCATCCAGCAGCAGATTGGCCGGTTTCAGGTCCTGGGGGAAGAAGATTTGGGGGTGACCCCGCCCCCCCCCCCCAAACCCCACCCACACCCCTAGGGCCCAAAAACCTGGGGACCCCCCCCCGAAAAATCTTGGGGACCCCCTAAAAATCTTGGGGGTCCCCTTAAAAATCTGGGGGAGCCCCCCTAAAAATCTGGGGGTCCCCGCCTAAGAATTTTGGGGACCCTCAAAAATCTTGGGGACCCCCTTAAAAATCTTGGGGGTCACCCTGAAAATTTTGGGGGTCACCCTGAAAAATCTTGGGGGGACCCCCTAAAAATCTTGGGCCCCTTAAAAATCTTGGGGACCCCCCCTAAAAATCTTGGGGACCCCCCCTAAAAATCTTGGGGACCTCCTAAAAATCTTGGGGGTCACCCTCTAAAAATCTTGGGGGTCACCCTAAAAATCTTGGGGAACCCCTTAAAAATCTTGGGGTCCCCCTAAAAATCTTGGGGAACCCCTTAAAAATCTTGGGGACC